>NC_041227.1:42257920-42258276 GCF_002837175.3 Physeter macrocephalus | reverse complement strand
TTTGCATTTCTCTAATGATTAGTGATGTGGAGCATCCTTTCATGTTTTTGTTGGCAATCTCTATATCTTCTTTGGAGAAATGTCTATTTAGGTCTTCTGCCCATTTTTGGATTGGGTTGTTTGTTTTTTTGATACTGAACTGCATGAGCTGCTTGTATATTTTGGAGACTAATCCTTTGTCAGTGGCTTCATTTGCAAATATTTTCTCCCATTCGTAGGGTTGTCTTTTTGTGTTCTTTATGGTTTCCTTTGCTGTGCAAAAGCTTTTAAGTTTCATTAAGTCCCATTTATTTATTTTGTTTTTATTTCCATTTCTCTAGGAAGTGGGTCAAAAAGGATCTTGCTGTGATTTATGT
>NC_041227.1:42251034-42257465 GCF_002837175.3 Physeter macrocephalus | reverse complement strand
TACAGGTCTTTTGTCTCCCTAGGTAGGTTTATTCCTAGGTATTTTATTATTTTTGTTGCAATGGTAAATGGGAGTGTTTCCTTAATTTCTATTTCAGATTTTTCTTCATTAGTGTATAGGAATGCAAGAGATTTCTGTCCATTAATTTTGTATCCTGCAACTTTACCAAATTCAGTGATTAGATCTAGTAGTTTTCTGGTGGCATCTTTAGTATTGTCTCTGTATAGTATCATGTCATCTACAAAAAGTGACAGTTTTACTTCTACTTTTCCAATATGTATTCCTTTTATTTCTTTTTCTTCTCTGATTGCCATGGCTAGGACTTCCAAAACTATGTTGAATAATACCGTATGGTGTTAGGGAGTGTTCTAATTTCATTCATTACATGTAGCTGTCCAGTTTTCCCAGCACCACTTATTGAAGAGACTGTCTTTTCTGCATTGTACATCCTTGCCTCCTATGTCATAGATTAGTTGACCATAGCTGCGTTTGTTTATCTCTGGGCTTTCTATCCTATTCCATTGATCTATATTTCTGTTTTTGTGCCAGTAGCATATTGTCTTGATTATTGTAGCTTTGTAGTATAGTCTGAAGTCAGGGAGGCCCACTTTATGAAGATTTTTTTATCATAAATGGTGTTGAATTTTGTCAGAAGCTTTTTCTGCCTCTATTGAGATGATCATATGGTTTTTCTTCTTTAGTTTGTTAATGTGGTGTATCACATTGATTGATTTGCATATAATGAAGAATCCTTGCATTGCTGGGATAAACCCCACTTGATCATGGTGTATGATCCTTTTAATGTGCTCTTGGATTCTGTTTACTAGTATTTTGTTGGGGATTTTTGCATCTATGTTCTTCCATGATATTCGCCTGTAGTTTTCTTTCTTTGTGACATCTTTGTCTGGTTTTTGGTATCAGGGTGATGGTGGCCTTGTAGAATGAGTTTGGGAGTGTTCCTCCCTCTGCTATATTTTGGAAGACTTTGAGCGGGATAGGTGTTAGCTCTTCCCTAATGTTTGATAGAATTCTCCTGTGAAGCCATCTGATCCTGGGCTTTTTATGTTGGAAGATTTTTAATCACAGTCTCAATTTCAGTGCTTGTGATTGGTCTGTTTATATTCTCTATTTCTTCCGAGTTCAATCTTGGAAGGTTGTGCTTTTCTAAGAATTTGTCTGTTCCTTCCAGGTTGTCCATTTTATTGGCATAGAGTTGCTTTTAGTAATCTCTCATGTATTTTGTTGAGGATTTTTGCATCTATATTCATTAGTGTTATTGGTCTATAATTTTCTTTTTTTGTACTATCTCTGGTTTTGGTATCAGGGTGATGGTGGCCTCATAAAATGAGTTCGGGAGTGTTCTTTCCTCTGCAATTTTTTCAAAGAGTTTTAGAAGAATGGATGTTAATGCTTCTCTAGATGTTTGATAGAATTCACCTGTGAAGCCATCTGGTCCTGGACTTTTGTTTGTTGGAAGATTTTTGATCACATTTTCAATTTCTTTACTTGTGATTGGTCTGTTCATATTTCCTTTAGTTTGTTAATGTGGTGTATCACATTGATTGATTTGCATATAATGAAGAATCCTTGCATTGCTGGGAAAAATCCCACTTGATCATGGTGTATGATCTTTTTAATGTGTCGTTGGATTCTGTTTGCTAGTATTTTGTTGAGGATTTTTGCATCTATATTCATTAGTGTTATTGGTCTATAATTTTCTTTTTTTGTACTATCTCTGGTTTTGGTATCAGGGTGATGGTGGCCTCATAAAATGAGTTCGGGAGTGTTCTTTCCTCTGCAATTTTTTCAAAGAGTTTTAGAAGAATGGATGTTAATGCTTCTCTAGATGTTTGATAGAATTCACCTGTGAAGCCATCTGGTCCTGGACTTTTGTTTGTTGGAAGATTTTTGCCTTCTTCTAAATTTGGGTTTTGTTTGTTCTTCTTTCTCTACTTCCTTTAGATGTAAGGTTAGATTGTTTGAGATTTTTCTTGTTTCTTGAGGTAGGCTTGTATTCCTATAAACTTCCCTCTTAGAAATGCTTTTGCTGCAACCCATAGGTTTTGGATCATCGTGTTTTCATTGTAATTTGTCTCTATGTATTTTTTTATTTCCTCTGATTTCTTCAGTGATCTCTTGGTTATTTAGTAATGTATTGCTTAGCTTCCATGTGTTTGTGTTTTTTACATTTTTTTTTCCTGTAATTGATTTCTAATCTCATAGCATTGTGGTCAGAAAAGATGCTTGATATTATTTCAATTTTCTTACATTTACTGAGGCTTGATTTGTGAATCAATATGTGATCTATTCTGTAAAATGTTCTGTGTGCACTTGAGAAGAAAGTGTAATCTGCTGTTTTTGGATGGAATGTCCTATAAATATCAATTAACTCTATCTGGTCTATTGTGTCATTTAAAGCTTGTGTTTCCTTATTAATTTTCTGTTTGTATGATCTGTCCATTGGTGTAAGTGAGGTGTTAAAGTCCCCCAATATTATTGTGTTACTGTCAATTTCCTCTTTTATAGTTGTTAGCAGTTGCTTTATGTATTTAGTTGCTCCTATGTTGGGTGCATATATATTTATAATTGTTATATCTTCTTCTTGGATTGATCCCTTGATCATTATGTAGTATCCTTCCTTGTCTTGTTTAACATTCTTTATTTTAAAGTCTATTTTATCTGATATGAGTATTGTTACTCCAGCTTTCTTTTGATTTCCATTTGCATGGAATATCTTTTTCCATCCCCTCGCTTTCAGTCTCTGTGTGTCTCTAGGTCTGATGTGGGTCACTTGTAGATACCATATATATGGGTCTTGTTTTTGTATCCATTCAATGAGCCTGTGTCTTTTGGTTGGAGTATTTAATACATTCACGTTTAAAGTAATTATGGATATGTATGTTCCTATTACCGCTTTCTTAATTGTTATGGGTTTGTTTTTGTAGGTCCTTTTCTTCTCTTGTGTTTCACACTTAGAGAAATTCCTTTAGCATTTGTTGTACAGCTGGTTTGGTGGTGCTCAATTCTCTTAGCTTTTGCTTGTCTGTAAAGCTTTTGATTTCTCCATCGAATCTGAATGAGATCTTGCTGGGTAGAGTAATCTTCATTGTAGGTTCTTCCATTTCATCACTTTCAATATATCGTGCCACTCCCTCCTGGCTTGTAGAGTGTCTGCTGAGAAATCAGCTGTTAACATTATGGGAGTTCCCTTGTATGTTATTTGTCGTTTTTCCCTTGTTGCTTTCAATAATTTTTCTTTGTCTTTAATTTTTGTCAATTTGATTACTGTGTGTCTTGGCATGTTTCTCCCTTGGTTTACCCTGCATGGAGCTCTCTGTGCTTCCTGGATTTGGGTGGCTCTTTCTTTTCCCATGTTAGAGAAGTTTTTGACTATAATCTCTTAAAACATTTTCTTGGATCCTCTCTCTCTCTCTTATCCTTCTGGGACCCCTATAAAGCGAATGCTGTTGCGTTTAATGTTGTCCCAGCAGTCCCTTAGGCTGTCTTCATTTCTTTTCATTCTTTTTTCTTTATTCTGTTCTGCAGTAGTGAAATCCACCATTCTGTCTTTCAGGTCACTTTTCCGTTCTTCTGCCTCAGTTATTCTACTATTGATTCCTTCTAGTCTATTTTTCATTTCAGTTATTATCTTGTTCATCTATGTTTGTTTGTTCTTTAATTCTTCTAAGTCTTTGTTAAACATTTCTTGCATCTTCTCGATCTTTGCCTCCATTCTTTTTCCAAGGTCCTGGATCATCTTCACTACCATTATTCTGAATTCTTTTTCTGGAAGGTTACCTATCTCCACTTCATTTAGTTGTTTTTCTGTAGTTTTATCTTCTTCCTTCATCTGGTACATAGCTCTCTACCTTTTCATCTTGTATATCTTTCTGTGAATGTGGGTTTTGTTCCACAGGCTGCAGGATTGTTGTTCTTCTTGCTTCTGCTGTCTACCCTCTGGTGGATGAGGCTATCTAAGAGGCTTGTGCATGTTTTCTGATGGGAGGGACTGTTGGTGGGTAGAGCTGGCTGTTGCTCTGGTGGGTAGAGCTCAGTAAAACTTTAATCCACTTGTCTGCTGATGGGTGAGGCTTGGTTCCCTCCCTGTTCGTTGTTTGGTCTAAGGCGACCCAACACTGGAGACTACCCAGTCTTTTTTGGGGTTAATGGTGGACTCTGGGAGGGCTCATACCAAGGAGTACTTCCCAAAACTTCTGCTGCCAGTGTCCTTGTCCTCATGGTGAGCCACATCCACCCCCCATCTCTGTGGGCCACCCTCCAACAGTACTAGGTAGGTCTGGTTCATTCTCCTATGGGGTCACTGCTCCTTCCCCTGGGTCCCGATGCACACACTACTTTGTGTGTGCACTCTAAGTGTGGAGTCTCTGTTTCCACCAGTCTTGTCAAAGTCCTGCAATCAAATCCTGCTAGCCTTCAAAGTCTGATTCTGTAGGAATACCTCTTCTGGTTGCCGGACGTCCAGGTTGGGAAGCCTGACGTGGGGCTCAGAACCTTCATTCCAGTGGGTGGACTTCTGTGGTATAAGTGTTCTCCAGTTTGTGAGTCACCCACCCAGCAGTTACGGGAATTCATTTTATTGAAATTGCACCCCTCCTACCATCTCGTTATGGCTCCTCTTTTGTCGTTGGAAGTGGGGTATATTTTTTGGTGAGTTCCATTGTCTTCCTGTCAATGATTGTTCAGCAGTTATTTGTGATTCTGGTGCTCTCATAAGAGGGAGTGAGCACACATCCTTCTACTCCACCATCTTGAACCAATCTTGGTAGAGTAATCTTGGTTGCAGGTTTTTCTCTTTCATCACTTTAAATATGTCCTGCCACTCCCTTCTGGCTTTCAGAGTTTCTGCTGAAAGATCAGCTGTTAACCTTATGGGATTCCCTTGTATGTTATTTGCTGCTTTTCCCTTGCTGCTTTTAATATTCTTTCTTTGTATTCAAGTTTTGATAGTTTGATTAATATGTGTCTTGGCGTGTTTTTCCTTGGGTTTATCCTGTTGGGACTCTCTGTGCTTCCTGGACTTGATTATTTCCTTTCCCATTTTAGGGAAGTTTTCAACTATAATCTCTTCAAAGTTCATCATTGTCTGTTTGCTCTTTAGTTCTTTTAGGTCCTTGTGAATAATTTCTTGTATTTTCTCCATTCTATTTCCAAGATTTTGGATCAACTTTATTATCATTACTCTGAATTCTTTTTCAGGTATACTGTTTATTTCCTCTTCATTTGTTTGGTCTGGTGGTTTTTTACCTTGCTCCTTCATCTGCTGTGTATTTTTCTGTCTTCTCATTTTGCTTAACTTACTGTATTTGGGGTCTCCTTTCCACAAGCTGCAGGTTCGTAGTTCCCGTTGTTTTTGGTGTCTGCCCCCAGTGGCTAAGGTTGGTTCAGTGGGTTGTGTAGGCTTCCTGGTGGAGGGGACTGTTGCCTGTGTTCTGGTGGATGAGGCAGGATCTTGTCTTTCTGATGGGCAGGACCACGTCTGGTGGTGTGTTTTGGGGTGTCTGTGACCTTATTAAGATTTTAGGCAGCCTCTCTGCTAATGGGTAGGGTTGTGTTCCCGTCTTGCTAGTTGTTTGGCATAGGGTGTCCAGCACTGTAGTTTGTTGGTTGTTGAGTGGAGCTGTGTCTTAGCATTGAGATGGAGATCTCTGAGAGACCTTTCGCCATTTGATATTACACGGGGCCAGGAGGTCTCTGGTGGACCAATGTCCTGAACTCGGCTCTCCTACCACAGAGACTCAAGCCTGACACCTGGCTGGAACACTAAGACTCTGTCAGCCACATGGCTCAGAAGAAAAGGGAGAAAACTAAAAAAAAAAAAAAGGACAGACAGAACTCTAGGACAAATGGTGAAACCAAAGCTATACAGACAAAATCACACAAAGAAGCATACACATACACACTCACACAAGGAGAAAAAGGAGAAAAAAAATAAATATATAGAGCTGGGTCTTAGCGTTGAGATGGAGAGCTTTTGCTGTTTGATATTATGTGGGGCCGGGAGGTCTCTTGTGGACCAATGTCCTGAACTCGGCTCTCCCACCTCAGAGTGCTCAGGCCTGGTGAGAACACCAAGATCCTGTCAGCCACATGGCTCAGAATAAAAGGGAGAAAAAGAAAGAAAGAAAAAAATTAAATATAACATAAAGTTATTAAATTAAAAATTTAAAAAATATTATTTTTAAAAAAGTAATTTAAAAAAAGAAAGAAAGAGAGAGCAACCAAACCAAAAAACAAATCCACCAATGGAATGCAGGGCAAGCCTGCAATGACAGAGGCCGGTGTGACGTTGCAACAGCCCAAGGCACAACGTGTGTTCTCCTGGGGAAGTTGTCCCTGAATCATGGGACCCTGGCAGTGGTGGGCTGCACAACCTCCCGGGAGGGGAGGTGTGGATAGTGACGTGTGCTTGC
>NC_041227.1:42216398-42250290 GCF_002837175.3 Physeter macrocephalus | reverse complement strand
TCACTTATCCATTCTTCTGCCTCAGTTATTCTGCTATTAATTCCTTCTAGAGAATTTTAAATTTCATTTATTGTGTTATTCATCATTGTTTGTTTGTTCTTTAGTTCTTCTAGATCATTGTTAAATGTTTCTTGTATGTTCTCCATTCTATTTCCAAGATTTTGGATCATCTTTACTATTATTACTCTGAATTCTTTTTCAGGTATACTGCCTATTTCCTCTTCATTTGTTTGGTCTGGTGGGTTTTTACCTTGCTCCTTCATCTGCTGCATATTTCTCTGTCTTCTCATTTTGCTTAACTTACTGTATTTGGGTTCTCCTTTCCACAAGCTGCAGGTTCGTAGTTCCCGTTGTTTTTGGTGTCTGCCCCCAGTGGCTAAGGTTGGTTCAGTGGGTTGTGTAGGCTTCCTGGTGGAGGGGACTGTTGCCTGTGTTCTGGTGGATGAGGCAGGATCTTGTCTTTCTGATGGGCAGGACCACGTCTGGTGGTGTGTTTTGGGGTGTCTGTGACCTTATTAAGATTTTAGGCAGCCTCTCTGCTAATGGGTAGGGTTGTGTTCCCGTCTTGCTAGTTGTTTGGCATAGGGTGTCCAGCACTGTAGTTTGTTGGTTGTTGAGTGGAGCTGTGTCTTAGCATTGAGATGGAGATCTCTGAGAGACCTTTCGCCATTTGATATTACACGGGGCCAGGAGGTCTCTGGTGGACCAATGTCCTGAACTCGGCTCTCCTACCACAGAGACTCAAGCCTGACACCTGGCTGGAACACTAAGACTCTGTCAGCCACATGGCTCAGAAGAAAAGGGAGAAAAAGAAAGAAAGAAAAAAATTAAATATAACATAAAGTTATTAAATTAAAAATTTTAAAAATATTATTTTTTAAAAAGTAATTTAAAAAAAGAAAGAAAGAGAGAGCAACCAAACCAAAAAACAAATCCACCAATGATAACAAGCGCTAAAAACTATCTAAAAAAAAAAAAAAGGACAGACAGAACTCTAGGACAAATGGTGAAACCAAAGCTATACAGACAAAATCACACAAAGAAGCATACACATACACACTCACACAAGGAGAAAAAGGAAAAAAAAAATATATATATATATACATTAAAAAAGGAAGAGAGCAAGCAAATCAATAAATCTACCAATGATAATAAGTTCTAAATACTAAACTTAGATAAACATAAAACCAGAAACAAATTAGATGCAGAAAGCAAACCCCAAGTCTACAGTGGCTCCCAACGTCCACCACCTCAATTTTGGGATGATTCGTTGCCTGTTCAGGTATTCCACAGATGCAGGGTACATCAAATTGATTGTGGAGATTTAATCCGCTGCTCCAGAGGCTTCATGGAGAGATTTCCCTTTCTCTTCTTTGTTCGCGCAGCTCCTGGGGTTCAGCTTTGGATTTGGCCCCACCTCTGCGTGTAGGTCGCCTGAGGGTGTCTGCTCCCCACCCAGAGAGGATGGGGTTAAAGTAGCAGCTGATTAGGGGGCTCTGGCTCACTCAGGCCAGGAGGAGGGAGGGGTACAGAATGCAGGGCAAGCCTGCAATGACAGAGGCCGGTGTGACGTTGCAACAGCCCAAGGCACAACGTGTGTTCTCCTGGGGAAGTTGTCCCTGAATCATGGGACCCTGGCAGTGGTGGGCTGCACACCCTCCCGGGAGGGGAGGTGTGGATAGTGACCTGTGCTTGCACACAGGCTTCTTGGTGGCTGCAGCAGCAGCTTTAGCGTCTCATGCCCGTCTCTGGTGTCCGTGGCTTGTGCCTGTCTCTGGAGCTTGTTTAGGTGGTGCTCTGAATCCCTTCTCTTCGTGCACCCTGAAACAATGGTCTCTTGCCTCTTAGGCAGGTCCAGAATTTTTCCCAGCTAGCTGTGGCACACTAGCCCCCTTCAGGCTGTGTTCACGCAGCCAACCCCAGTCCTCTCCCTGGGGTCTGAGTTCCGAAGCCCAAGCCTCAGCTCCCAGCCCCCACCCGCTCCAGCGGGTGAGCAGGTAATCCTCTCCGGCTGGTGAGTGCTGGTCGGCACCGATCCTCTGTGCAGGAATCTCTCTGCTTTGCCCTCTGCACCCCTATTGCTGCACTCTTCTCCGTGGCTCCGAAGCTTCCCCCCCTCCCACCCGCCGTCTCTGCCAGTGAAGGGGCTTCCTAGTGTGTGGAAACTTTTCCTCCTTCACAGCTCCCTCTCAGAGGTGCGGGTCCCATCCCTATTCTTTTGTCTCTGTTTCTTCTTTTTTCTTTTGCCTTACCCAGGTACATGGGGAGTTTCCTGCCTTTTGGGAGGTCTGAGGTCTTCTGCCAGCTTTCAGTAAGTGTTCTGTAGGAGCTGTTCCACATGTAGATGTATTTTTGATGTATTTGTGGGGAGGAAGGTGATCTCCATGTCTTACTCCTCCGCCATTTGAAGCTGTCCCCAAAATAAAAGGTTTTAAAAATGATTTCATGAACAGTAGACATTAATGTTTTAAATAATATATTGTTTTAAACATGTATCTGTAATGCAATTAATGAATATAATATATCAGTGTATATTTTGACTAGTTTATCCACATCCACAAAAATTAAGTAGTTGTAAAATGTCCTTTTAAAATATCTTTCCACGAGGAAGATGAGGTCACCTGACATTTGGGATCGCCTCAGATCTGGACACAAACATTTCGGGCTCCTGCTTGGTGCCCACAGCCCCTCTGGCCCAATCCTATCAACACAGAAAAACATGCTGTTTGTCAGCATCTCCCTCCACTAGCTGCTAAGCTCCTTGAGGTCAGAATCACAACCCAGATGTGGGCAGAACGGGCTTTGCTCCTCCCTTCCTGTTTGTTGCCTTGCTCTCTCTCTCACCATCATCCATCAACGATGGATTCATTGATGGATGTGAGTGAGTGAGTGGGTTTACTCACTCGTTCAACAAGCACCGTGCCCTGTCACCCTCAGTAGGTGCTGCATGCTGGGTGCTGAGTGTACAGAGGAATAAGGCAGATGAGATCCACACCCTTGGAAGCTGGCATCCATGTGCAGAAGCTAAAAAAAATAAAATTAAAAATACAACAAACAAAAAAGTAAACAAACCAGTGAGGAAGATCATTGGAAACCATTATTAGCACACTGAAAATAAAAGCAGAGGACAGAGAGGAAGGTACATGATAGGGTGGGGCAGGGTGGGGGTGGGGGGTGGGGTGGTGTGAAGGCTACTTTCAATCAGACGGTCAGAGAAGACCTATCCTGCAAGGCCCAAGGAGGCTGAGGCCAGGTGTTGGGAGGGGTCAGCAAGGCATCGAGGAGAAGCCACATTCCAGGCAGGGGAGGGGTATGTGCAAAGGCCCTGGGGTTGGAAACGGCTGAGTCTGTCAAGGAAGTGATCCAGGGCCAGCGCACAGGAGAGCAGTGTCCAGGGCACATCATGGGAAGAACGTGGTGACCCAAGATGGCACCTTCAGGACCTAGAAGCTGGCTCAGAGGTGGGCATCACGGATGCTCCTGCTGTGCTGGTTCTCGTATGACACCCACCCGTTCATTTTCATAACCATATCCTTAGTTTTGAGAAAAATGAAAGAACATTTTAAGGTTCAGAATCCAACCTGCTGAGAGTATGGGTTCTACTCTGGACCTTCCCAAAGCATGTGGCTCTCTTTGGCCTAGTTCATGGTTGAAGAGTGGAGGGTCATGTTGAAGCTGGTTCCTAAGTCCCCAAACCCACTCTTGGTGGCCCTGGGTAGGAGACTGAATGTGTCGGTGCCACCCTCTGACACAGGTGCCTCTACCTGGAATGCTCCCCCTTCGCCCACCCTATACAAACCCTATACAAGCACCTTGACCCAGCTTAATCCTGCACGTCTTAGGAGCTCTGTCCTAAGCTTCACTTCCTCACCGACTCCTTCCACTCCTCCAAGCACACCCTCCACTCTAGTTTAGAGCACTTTCCTTCCCATCACATGTAAGTAGCAGCTGCATTCATATTTGTCTCCACTGCAGGGGAAGCTCCATGGAAACAAGAGCCTTTCCTGTCTTGTTCTCTGCTGCGTCCCCAGGGCCCAGGAAGGTACCAAGCTCAGAGTGAGAACACAGTAAAATATGTGTTGAATGAATAAGTAAAGAATGAATTGAAGAGTGTGGAGTCCTAGGTCCTGCCCTTTCTCTGTCTCTCTCTCTGTCTCCCTCTCTGTCTGTCACCGTCAACCTCCATGACCAATATGGTAACCAAGCTGGCTAAGGACTGGAAGGGGTGAATGTCACCCTGTGTGGACCATGAGCTATAAGTCATGGAACAGAGGACCTGCAAATCCCCAGTGGGTGCAGGGCTACCTGCCAGTGGTCCTGCAGCTCCTGGTCTTCTCTGAACACTGCAGAATCCAAACCATACTTGGCCCTGAGGGTTCAGGTTCTTGTGAGCTACTATGCCCATGGCAACCTGACCAAACTGCTGGGCTATGTGGATAGATTACTGCCTCCCTGGATTGCTCTTGGCATTTGTTAGCAGGAGAATAGGACTGATGGGTGGTGACTGGGCAGCTGTTCTGAGGGGCTTATGGTGGGCAGCTCTATGGCTGAGGCCCACCTGGAGGTACTGCTGGGTCATGGGGCCAGAGCCAGCAAACTCTCATTCTCCCATAGAAAGTACAGTTTTGGAGTCGATGGGTAAAGGAAAACCACGTCTCTATTCATAACACTTCTGACACCAAGTGGTTGGGTTTTCCACATCAATTTCCCAGTTCTCTGCAGACACCAACTGGGTGTCCTACAATTTAACTCAATTCTGACATTAACAACCTGGATTTAGCACAGACCCCACAGGTTAAGGACTCAGCCCCATAGGACTGCTCTCCGAGTCCAGGTGCCAATTACAAGTAGTGGGTGCCCAGCTTACCAACACTTCTGTCCAACTGGCTACAAATCAGGGGTTCCCACAACCCCCTCTTCAGTTTTGATAATTTGTTAGAACAGCTTAGAGAACCCAGGGAAGCACTCTACTTACTGTTACCGGTTTACTATAAAGAATATTGTAAAGCATACAAATAAACATCCAGATGAAGAGGTACATCAAGTGACGTTCAAAAGGGTCCCAAGCACAGGAGCTGAGGAGTTTGGGGCGCACCACCCTCCCGGCACATTGGTGCTTTCACCAACCTAGAAGCCCTCTGAGCCCCCTCGAGGCTCATTACAGAGGCATAATTGATAAAATCACCAGCCACTGGCGACTGACTCAATCCCCTGCCTACCTCTCCTCCCAGAAGGTCGGGGATGGGGCTGAAAGTTCCAGTCCTCTAATCACTGGCAGGTTCTTCTGACAAGCCCCCATCCTGAAGCGCTCTAGGGACCCACCAGGAGTCACCTTGTTAGCATAACCCAGTAGGGTTGAAAGGAGCTTATTATGAATAACAGAAGACACCCCTGACACCCCCATCATTTAGAAAATTCTGAGAGTTTTTAAAGCCCTTGCGCCAGGAACTGGAGAAAAAAGAAAATATAATGTCTTTGTCTATCACAACACCCTATTGGGAATGACTGAGTTAGGACTTTTAGTTTTCAAGGAGCAACTGCCTTGAGGTACCTTAGGTCAAAAGGGCAAATGTGTGTCTCACAGCCCAAGGCCACATCTAATAAAGGATCCAAACCAGAGGTAGGGCTGGCAGGACCACTTGCCTCTGGGCATCTCACTCATTCTCTGTGATCTTAGAGACCTTGGTGGGTATGAGCCTGTGACCCCCATTCCTCCATGCACGATCACCCAGATTGAGTGGGAGCCTGAGTCCAACCCAGAACCCCCAGACAGACCCTTGGTTGGTGGAGCTGAGGGAGGGTCCACATGGAGTGCAGTGACCCGTGACTGGAGTGAGAGGTTATCATGAATAAAATGCAAGGCTGAGGAGACCCTCTCCTGGATGTTAGTGGGAGATTAATGCACCAGTGACAAGCTGGGCAAATACCCTGAGGGACACCTACAGGATTACCCATGGATTTGGAATGAAGGGTCTGTATTGAACCACTAATAGGATTCAGAGGAGTGGGAAATGCAAAGTGAGGAATGCTGTCTTTCTGCTATGTATCTGGTTTGTTTCACCGTGCGTCATGGGTGCATTATCCACAGTACAAGCCCGGAAGTCCCTGTGGTAAGAAACCGCGTCGTCTGGTATTCTGACAAATGCTAAATATTCTACTGAGGCCTCAAAATAAGTAACGATGACATCACCACCATGGCTTTTTCATTACCTATCCTAGCATGGAAGCTATTCATCATGTCTTAAGTAATTCCAAAGTAATCAAAACAAGGTACAGTTAGTTGGAAAACCCATGTGTTTCTCTGCTGGAGAGTGCTGTAATGTGGAGAAGTGGGACAGAATGAGAATCCTTAAGTAAGGGCTTTTACAAGTAGAGAACAACCGAACGTCTCCATCTGTTTTTCTGTTTTATTTGCCTATAAATTAGATGTCATATCCAAAAACTGTTGTCAAGACCAATGTCAAAGAGTTTTCCCTTATGTTTTCTTCCAGGAGTTTTACAGTTTCATTTATGCTTAAGTCTTTAATCCATTGTGGGTTAATTTTTGTGAGTGGTGTAAGAATAGGACTCCAGTTTTATTCCTCTGCCTGTGGTTATTCCATTTTCCCAACACAATTTCTTGAAAACACTATATTTTCCCTATTGAGTCTTCTTGGCTCCCCTGTCAAATATTAATTGGCCATATATGCAAGGGTTTATTTCTGCTCTTTCAATTATGTTCCATTGGTCTCTGCATCTATTTTATTAGTCTTTTCAATATATGGTGTTGGGAAACAACAGTGTTTTTGGATATGACACCTAAAGCACAAGCAACAAAAGCAAAAATAAGTGGGACTAACTTAAACGAAAAAGCTTCTGCACAGCAAAAGAAACGATCAACAAAATGAAAAGACAACTTATGGAATGTGAGATAATATTTGCAAATCAAATATCCAGTAAGGGGTGAATACCCAAAATATATAAAGAGCTCATACAATTCCATAGCAAACAAACAATTCAATTAAAAAATAGGCAGAAGAAATAAATAGGCATTTCTCCAAAAAAGACACACAGACGGCCAACAGGTGCTTGGGACAACTTCTCTTGCAGTGGTGTGGGGAGTAGGTTTCACTACATACACACTGGGGGCAGAATGTTTATCTTCTTCGGACCAAAAAAACTCAATTCTGACTTAACCCTTTCAACAAACAAAAGGCCAGGCAAGGTCTGCTCATTCGCAGGACCAGAGGGTTTCTGGCAAGATCCACCGGAAGGGGCCACGGCGTGTGCGCCTGGCCGTGGAATTGTGTCCTGATCTCCTGCAAGGAGGAGCCGCGTTTCCTGAAACAGCCCGTCCCCATTATGACCCAAAGGAAGAGGATGTGATCAATATCCTCTTTGAAGAGGAGGGAAACTGGCCCCACTGCCTGTGCTAACCCACCTTTTCCTACAAAGCAAGGAAGAGAGGGGGTCCTCCCACCCTTGCTCAGCATATGGGTCCATGAAGGTGGCCATCCGCTGGGTTACCTTCTACCTGCAAGGAGAATTCCAGCACTTACAAAAGAGGTATAAAAATTATATTTTAAGACTGATACACTCTGATTGTTCTGATGCTCTTAATGGGTAGATTTCAGAAAATTTCCTCAATTTTCCCTCACACCTGAGGCTAACTTACCATAGAAAAATCTCAGCAGAAGCATGGTCAGAGAACATCTTTGGATGGGTCTCGATGAGCAGTTAAGTGCTCAGTTGAAGGAACGTGGATTCACAGATAAGTAAGAATGAAAAGGGCTCTGATTTTTGGTTCATTTGTTCACCAATAGCCCATGATCATTAACAAGCAGCATATTAACAATGGTATCTGGTCAAACCATTCGTCCTTCCTGTCATCTCTGAGGATAGCCTCTGTATTTAAAGCGGACTTCAAAAGCAGGGATTATCTCTGGGTACAACAGTTTTCTTCACAAAGTCCTGGACACCATTTTCCCACAACGCCAAGCTCTCTGATGCCGTTCCTCTTCCTTCAAGAGGGCTAAACCCATCAGTTACATCTGTAGTCGTGGGCAGCTGTGGAGCCCCAGCCAAGCCGCTGATCCTTGGAGACCATCACCAGGGCACAGAACACTAGGCAGTGTCCTGCACCTAAGGCGGCAACTCAGGCTGACTTTGTCCACTTCTTTCAGCCAATTATACTTTGGTTATCAACTCTGTTATAGGAACACATAACCTATGTGGAAACACCCCGTCTATGGCTGTTAGTATTCAAATACCAGGAAACACACATCCAGTGCTGAAGGCCCAGAGTCTGCGCTAAGCCTTCAAACACTGTGATAATAAGGGTTCTTGCTGGAGGCATGGACACCCAGGGCCCATGATGCCTTTTCCTGGAAATCCAAGACTGGGAGACACACACACCAGGCGGGAATCAGGCTTCATGGCCTCAAGCTCCGTCCACAACTCAGCTTCTTGGCGCCTGTATGAAGAGTCCCAACACAAAAATCACTATTGTCCCTTCTAATTAGACAAAATCCCGGACATGACTAGGCCTTGAAAAAATGAGATTCTGAAAGGGCTTCAGCTTACCTGTTTTTGTCCAGTCTGGACACAAGAGTCCTTGTTATAATCCTCAGGAAAGGAAAAAACAAGTCACGTATTTTTTAACTTGGAATATTTTGAAATCATAAAACTTTTAATAGAGCATACTTGAGCCTGAACTATGCAAAAAAAAACTATTGTGTTTTCTCTGATTCCAACGCATACCCTTTCCTCCCATATGCTTTATGTTCCTGAAATTGAGATGCAAAGTTTACATTTCATGTCATGCTTCTTTCTCTTGAAAACAGAAAACAGAAAGCCGAAAAAACCCTGCTGTTAAATTGATTCTTTATCTTCCATCTGAGGATCTGAATTAAGGGAATGTGGCGTGTGCTTTTCACTATACTATGAATTAAAACGTAAATACATACAAGAACCATGAAAGGGGCCTCTGATGGGTTCTGTCACCAGCATGCAGCTCTTCCTTGGCCGGGAATGTTTCCTGTCCCCATCAGATGGTCTCTCCCTAATTTTTGGTTCTTCTCTACGTGTCTGTATTTCTTGGCCCAACCTGACCCTCTGGGCTGTCCCATTGCTGTTTTAAGGTCCTTGCTATATTATTTGCACAAAAAAGTCCTTTTTCCTTGACTATAACTGTGCTCAAAATTCACTGTAAGAAAATACACTTTTTTTTCAGTTAACCATGGTTTGCTCCTGCCTAACGCCCTTAAAAATGCCAGCCACCCTAGGATATTTCTAGAATTGGCTCTTTTAGACAGTTTGCTTAGACCGGAAGCCAGTTCTCAAACCTGGGGGCCCTTGAACTTTTGCTACAATATTTGCCGTGGATGGAGTGTTCTGATGTCTTCTGAAGGGAAGAGGCACAAGCTGGCTGGACCACCGTGGGCAGGACTGTGGGTGTCCAGCTGTGTCCTGTGCCACACCATCCACTCTCTCCTCATTGCCTGCCCACTGCCCCTCCCACCCCACCCTTTGGACCCCAGCTGTCTAGCTCCTCTGGAAATATTGTTCCTGAAACTTTTCCCTCCAAAAGGAATAGTCACTCAATAATATTTGCTTTTAAAGTGACTGTCTTGTGTCAACCACTGGGTAGGGCATCCCGTGGATAAGCAGGATAACCCATGACATAGAAAGATGTGGTTTTTTTCAGGTATAAAGGCTCTGATCTCATGGTCGTTTATTAGAAAAACAAAGGAAAATACATGGCTGTCTCAACACTAACTGGTGCCCTGTCGGTGGTCTGAATGCTTGTGTACCCCCAAAGCTCACACGTAGAAATCCTAATGCCAGATGTGATGGTGTTAGGAGGTGGGGCTTTTGGGAGATGCTGACGTCATGAGGGTGGAGCCTTCATGAGTGGAATCAGGGCTCTTGTAAGAGACTCCACAAAGCTCCCTCACCCCTTCTGCCATGTGAGGACACAGTAAGAAGATGGCTGTCTATGAATCACCAGAACACGCCCATACTGGAACCTTGATCTTGGACTTCCAGCCTCCAGAACTGTAAGAGATAAACGTCTGTTCTAAGCCCCCTAGGCAGTGGTATTTTGCTATAGCAGCCCCTATGGACTATAGCAGCCTGAATGGGAGAATAGCATCCAAGAGGCTCAAGCAGAGAGGAAGGGCCTTCAGGATCCAGGAGGCAGTGTCTCTGGAGTGGATGAGAGCCTCAGGGCTCTGCCAGGGAAATGCATATGTGAGACGACTCCACAAATCCAAGTCCAAAGACAGCAAGAGAGGAAGACCCATTCCTGCACTTGGTCGTGACAGGGGTGAATTTGAACTCAGAAATGAACACAGAGACTGACCATGGGGGGAGTGAATGGGGCAGCCACAGAGGCCCAAATCCACCCCCAAGGCATAAGAGGTTTGAGGTGTGGAAGCAGATGACAGCCACACTCCAGTGACCCAAGAGGCGGCAAGGCAGGTGTCAGGCAGCGCTGGAAGACCGAGCAGAAAGGAAAAGAGTCCTATAGCACGGGGCCTGAGCTGACTTGCTGCCCGGGCCAGGCTGGGCTGCATCCAGCTTCTCTGGCCTGAAGTTTTACATTTCAAGGTATGATGGCTGATGTCAAAATAATACAAACCCTGTATCAGAAAACTGTGTCCATATTGGTTCTGGTGCTTAAAACAAATTAAATGAAGATAAAACATAATTTTTAAAAATAGAACTGACTCCCCAAAGAACTTATCAACTCAATATCAAAAAAACAAACAACCCTCTGGTTGGGCACTTAGATTTCCATATCTTGGCTATTGTGAATAATGCTGCAATAAATATAAGGATGCATATATCTTTTAGAATTGGTGTTTTATTTTCTTTGGAAAAATACCCATGAATGGAATTGCTGGGTCGTATGAGAGTTCTATATGTAATTTTCTGAAGAACCTCCACACTGCTTTCCATAGTGGCTGCACCAATTTATATTCCCACCAACAGTACATGAGGGTTCCCTTTTCTCTACATCCTCATCAACACTTGTTCTTTGTTGTCTTTTTGATGATAGCCATTCTGACAGGTGTGAGGTGGTATCTCGTGATTTTGATTTGTATTTCCCTAATGATTAGTGATGTTGAGCATCTTTTCATGTGCCTGTTGGCCATCAGTATGTCTTCTTTGGAAAAATGTCTCTTCAGATGCTCTGCCCATTTTTCCACAGGGTTTTTTGGGGTTTTTTTTTGATATTGAGTTGTATGAGTTCTTTGTTATTTTGGATATTAACCCATTATCAGATGTATCATTTGCAAATATCTTCTCCCATTCAGTAGGTGGCCTTTTCCTTTTGTTGATAGTTTCCTTTGCTGTGCAAAAGCTTTTTAGTTTGATATAGTCCCATTTGTATATTTTTGTTTTTGTCTCCATTGCCTGAGAAGACATATCAAAAAAATATATTTTTAAGACTGTTGTCAAAGAGCATACTGCCTATTTTCTTCTAGGAGTTTTATGGTTTCAGATCTTACATTCAAACCTTTAACCCGTTTTGAGTTTATTTTTGTATACAATGTAAGAAAGTAGTCCAGTTTGATTCTTTTGCATGTAGCTGTCCAACTTTCCCAACAGCAAACTAAATACCAAAACTAAAAATATTTTAAAAAATAAAGTATATTTGGTGTCTCTTTTTAATCACCCAATCTTTTTCATTAGCTTTATTTAAGAATAGGGTTTTAGCCTATTAACTATTTATTTTCTGAAATTTGAAATAGGATCCAATTATTATGCAGTCCTTTCTTTGTTATAATCACTTCTTGTTTTATGCACTGTAATAACAAAACAACCACAAAACAACCTTCAACTCAGGGCCAAATTGAAGTAGAATAGAGAAAAAAAAGAAACCAACTCTTATTTTTCAGGCCAATTCCCATCAAATAAATGTAACATAAAATAAATGAACATCATTTATGCAAACACCTCTCTGCTTTATAGGTCTGAGCCCACAGAAAATATTACTTATTGTATGAGCTGACTTGCTCTTCTGAGTCTGCTTGCTGAATTTTAAATGCTGACCTACTTCTCACTGCTTTACACTGGGTTCAGTGGGGACACTTTCTTTGGTAGAGGCCTTTCTGGAATCAACACTCCTCTCTTCTCCCCATTACTCCACCCACTCCTATGCCCACCCTGAGTGGCTGTGGCTATCAGCAGGGGGACCAACAGGATATCTAATAATAGCCACAGAACTTGGTGATCACAGGGTTACCATGCACACAGCCAGAGGACTCAGGGCCAACGTCAATGTTGTTACTTAACGTCTCCAAGTTCAAAACGGTACAAAGGAAGGAATGGTCCCCACTGAAATGAGGAAGGGGCAGTGTGAAGGTCTCTAAGAGTCCTTTCCCCTTCACAATCCCCACTCCCGGGTTGGTTGGAGGGCTTAGTTCAATGCAGTGGCTCCCGTGCCATCACGGGCCATGCAGTGCCTGTCTCCTGCATTCACTGATTGATAGATTGATTAATTCAGTCATTGTTCTGCACTTTATCCCTATTGCCACTGTTATTCCCCCTCCCCAATAGGGGTACATGCTAATATGTTTAATGAATGTCCTCATATATGTAATATCCTTGAAGGAGAGTGACTTTGTTTCTCTTTCCATTTTTTATTATTCAATCCAAGAATTTTCATGAAACAAAATCATCCCCAAAGGGTGTCTCGACTGAAGCTGCTTGAAATTGGTCACCTTGCCAGGACTGCAAGAGAGTGGTGCATGGGGACACAGAGGGGACATCCCACATGGGCAAGGGAAGCCACCAGCTGTGGTTGGGACACAGAAACAATGGAAGACTTCACCAAGACCAGAGTAAAACCTTGGACTCATGTTTAGTTTGGAGCTGGATGGAATTTTATATGAAGTAAACTCAGCTGTTGACCCCAAAGAGAGGCCCTTGAAGGGTGACAGAACACGCCACCCCAATTATGCCACTTTGGCATGAGTTACTTTGAGCTAAAGGCACTTTAAAAATAGCAGATGCAAGCAGACAGTTCTAATCTTCCCTTTTCTTCTTGGAAACACGAGATTAAACCTCCCCTTAAAGTGAAAGATGTCCTCCCTGTACCAGAAAGAAAGTAACATTTTTATCATCAAGAATGAGAAGTTGAGACTGAGAGAATTCTATAAAACAGACCTTGTTAAAATAATTCTTATCTTCCTTTGGCCTCTACACAGAGTTTATTTACTTTCACAGTCGCTTCTCTTTGCTCAGCATGCAGGTTTTGCCATTTCTTTGGGTCTTTATTCTTTATGAAGATTCCTGTGTCATGTAAAAAATATAAATTTGTGTGTTTTCCTCCTTTTACTCTGCCTTAAGTCAGTTTAATTCTCAGGCCTGGCCAAAAATCTCAAAGGGGATAGTGGTAAAATTTTGCCTCCCCCACACCCTGAAATGAAGAGTGGGGAGCTGGAATGTTACCTTTGGAAGGCATGTGCTTGTCTCTAAGGACCTTTTTAAAGTGCTAGCCCAGTATGGTGAGCAGGATACAGACATGAATACCTAGATACTCTTTATTTGCATTCCATGTACAGGTGCTATATAACGATACAAATTTAACAAAGGCACACTGTCATTTCTCTCCTGGGATAGTATGTACGGAGCCTTCCCCCACAGACAGAGTTGGAGAGTTTTTATTTTGATGACTCCTCATTAATGAATGGTGGAAGGAGAAAGGGAAAAGGACATTCCAGGTTTGGGATGTAAGTTGCCTGCAGACTGAGCAATGCAGGGCAGAGGAGAATGACACTGACCTTCATAGAAAAGTCTAAGAGGAGCTCATCGTGTGAAATCAAGCATAATATCTGAATCCTACAGCACTTAATAATATCCCACCCTCCATTTGTGTGGTCCAGAAGGAATCTGGCCAGGACAGACTTCCTACCCCAAGTAAACCCACTAAATGGTCTAAAGTAGATCCGTGGAGTTCAGCTTGAATTCAGGAGACCTTGGACTGTTGCTAAGGAGCCACTAGCTTGGACTGGTTGCTAGGACTCAGGAAGCAGAGAACTTGAAGGGTGCCCTTGGCCAATGGGAACAAAACACAAATTGCCTTCATTTCCCTGTTGGGTTTTAGCAAACTTCAAAGAGGCCTTGAGGCAAAGGAAAAGGTTAATGAGGATGTGAAATATATAGCAGCATTTGTTTATTTAGATAAGATAATTATTCTTCAGTGGCACCCGAAGAATACAAGCAAGGTCCTTTGGATGTCTGGTCCCCCAGGGAGAATAGTTTAAAGTTGTCCTTGGACATGTGTCAGTTCTCCTGAACCCCTGTTAATAATAGTGGACACGCACGGTCCCAGCCCAGAGAGAATTGGCCCTGAAATTATATCCACTAACAACAATGGCCTCAGGCCACCAATTGCACGAAATTCTAAATGCCTTAGGTTTTAGGGGTTTCTACTGATTTTCAGAAGAGTGTTCTTAGGTTACCAACCTCACAACACCTTACAGTAGGGTTTCATTTGGGAGCTGAGAGCACACAATAAAGGAGAGAAAGACCACAGGACCAGCGATGCCTATTGCCATCCACTGGCTTCAATCCATTAATTATCAGGAATTTTTAAATGTCTTAGGGAATTTTATAGGAGTTTTTCAGAGTAATATTTATAGGTTGGTAAATCGCACATTATTTAAAGCAGATTTTCTTACAAAAGTTTTCAACAAGGTGGAGAAAGCCCACAGATGGCAGGTTCCCAGGGCCTCAGGTATCTGGGGCAAGGCCTGTGAGCAGCTGTTTGGGGCCTTGGCAGACTGTCCAGGGTAGGCCTGTCTGGGCACATGGTTGCCCTGCCAAGGCCATCGTTACCTCTGTGGAAATCAGCTCCATGGGGCAAGAAAGAAATAATGAGGTCAAAGCAAGTATCATCCAGGACTCATCTGAGCAAGAGGCTTGGTGTCATAGCCAAACCCTAGACGTTCTAGGCATCACTGACCAGTCCTAAAAAGCATGGGTTTGAGGGGTCTCTTCCGTTACAGACCGACCGCAATCCTGGTGCTAAGTGAGCTGCAATGGGTTCCTGGTGGCGGTCGTGCTGGCTGATCTGCATTCGGTCACTGGAGGTCAAGTCTCAACAAGAACAATGTGGGTCACCCTGCCTTTGGACAGATCCATAAGCAGGTTGCTGAGACTACACCCCAAGACAGGGTCTAGGCAATTCGGGACTCCAGTGGATGTGCTTCTGAGGAAGGTATGACCAAGAACAATGGGGACCCCAGCCCCTTCCTCTCCCTAAGTCTGTTCCCCAAGAGACTCTCACTTTGTACTGGGAGAGCCTCTACCTTCCCCCAAGCTTGGGCTGCCCCTGAGTTGGGGGAGGTGATGAAAAAGAAATGCCAGGGGTTCTTGGCTGAAATCTCCAGGATTATCTCCAAGCACTTAACATTCACTGCACCATTAGAGTCGGCCAAGATATGGTACCATCTGTCCCCAGGCCCAGTACAAGAGCAGATGAGTCCATTGTGTTGCTCCCAGAGGAATTTTCTCCCAAGACATCTGTTATCTGCAGGTGGTGGGGACTTCAGAATCAATTGAGGCTTCTGCCAATGGTAGACTAAAACCGTCCTCAATAAAATGTGTGAGAGTTCTGGGAAAATATTTTAAAACACACTTTGATATAAAAGGTAGCTCTTGCAAGAAAGTAAGTAGGGAGATACGCTGATGCCAGAAATGAAGTGAGATCAGGAGTTCCAAGAGATGAACAAGTGTCAACACCATCAGCTATTTGGGAAGCTTATTCTCCTCAGGAATCTTAGACCTTCTGTTTTAGCAGCTGCAAGTGTGAGGACCTCTCCTTGAAGATGGAGAATAAAGTAGGGAGAGTCACCTTTCCAGATCCAAGGTATTATAAAGCCATGGTCATTAGAGTGAGGTTTCAGCAGAGAGAGAGACATCACCCAGTGGGGCAGAATGGAGATCCAAGATGCAGACCCACCTGTACAGTCAATAGACAGTCAGGCACAGTTGAATATCCATGTGGAGAACAGTACATACACCGCCTCACGTCAGCACCTAAGTGGGATAAAGACTTAACCATAAGAGCAAAATGTCACACTTTAAGAAGTTCATATAAGAGCAGATACTTGGAACATCAGAACCAGGAAGAATTCCCTCAACAAAAGTCAAAAACACAAACCACAAGGGTAATAATGAAGCATCCATCTTCTTAAACCGAGAGCGTCTCTTCGTCCAAAGACCTCATAGAGAAAGCGGGAAAAGTGCCACACAGACAGAGAGCAATGAATTAGGGAAGAGAGCGGAGAGAGAGACTCAGATCAATACTAAAATGAGAAAATAGCCCCAAGAGGAAAATGGCAAAGACACAGATTGGCATTTCACAGATGAGGAAACGCAAATGGCCAAGAAACATTAAGAAAAGCTCAGCCTCATTAGTTAGCAGAGAAATACAAGAATGCATTTTATTGCATTCATGGTAGTTGGCACAGTTAAGATATTTGATCACACCCAATGTTTGGCAGGGCTGTGGAGCAGGAGGGAATTGTTATAAATAGCTGTTAGAGTAGAAATTATGGCAGCTTGGCATTATCTGGTAAAGTCAAGCCTTGGTCACCTACGCTGGTGAAATTCTTGTCCACATGTCCCAGAACATGTGTTCAAGAATGTTCCCGGCAGCATGCCTCTGACAGCAAAACCCTGGAGACAACCCACATGTCCATCCACAGGAGAAGGAACAGCTGACCTCAGGGCAGCGGTTCCCTTGGTGGGCGGACGTGGGGCACCAGGTCCAGGGCAAGCATCTGCAGGCTAATGATGTGTTTCTTAAACAGGGTGGTGGGCATGTGGTTTTTATTTTATTTCTATGCTTTACAACACGTACGTACATATTGTAGTTGTATGCATCAGACATTCCACAGTTTAAAACCTCATTTACAAAGATCCAGTCCAGGCTTATCACTGTGGGGTGCAGAGCATCCCAAGCCCTGGTGAGAGCTGTCTTCCCCTTGCAGTGGAAACCGGCTCCAAGCAGGGCTCAGCGACCCCTTTCCCCCAAGACTTACTCTCACTGGAACCTGACTATTGAAGCCCCGGTGAATTCTTGTGCTGATGGTTGACGTCACCTATTGTCTCCAAGCCCACTCCACCTGGGCTCAGAGGACAGGTGACTCTTGTTAGGTCACCTGTTGAGTGTGCAGGACTGTGGGCACCTGACTAGGATCCAGAAACCCAGGTTCCCTCTCACACCCATGTAGACCCACGACCGGGGAATTTTCTCTGAAAGGCTCCCTGCTCGGAAGACTGGAGACCCTTCCCTCGGCAGACAGGACAGTGGAGTCAGCCTCCAATTCCTCCAGGGCTGTCGCCTCTGCAGGGGCACCTCCATGAGCTCCGGGGGACCCCCAGACCTGGCGAGGAGGGGAGCAGCCTGCCTGCCTGGCCTGGAAGTTGGAGGATGGTGATCACTCATGGGGCTGCTTCTCTGTCTCCAATAGTCCTCAGGAGAATGGGGGTGCAGGGGGGATGAGGCCTCTCATCCTCACGTAGAGGCTCTTTGAGGTTGCACAGAGACTTTCTTCCGTGGAGACGAAAAGATTAACCAGGGATAAAAAGACATGATGGGCTGACATTGCTGAGCTCTCTCCTAACTCCCCAGTTTGTTTATTTCTACGCCAAGGGTCTCTCCAGTCCCAACCTACCCTCAACACACACACACACGCACACACATGCACGCACAGACAGAGCCTGCAGAGGCAGATGTAAATCACTCACTTTAGAAATGAAAAACACAAAAAATCCTTGACTCTTCATTTAAAATTCTCACCCCAGGCCAAGGAATGGGGGACGAACTCTTTAAGCCTGAGCATGTGAGAATGTCCCGCGTCTCCGTGTCTGTGTCCACGCTACCTTGACTCCTGAAGGGTGATTGGGGCCCTTGGAGGCCCGGCTGCCCCCTTCTGCTGCCGCATCTCTGGTTGCCTTGCTCCCCCATCCATGCTTCAGCGGACGCGTTTTCTTTTCCTTTATGTTTCCTCTCATCTTTGAGTCCCTCACAACGCAGACCCTCCCAGGGGAGGCCTAAAACATTCTGCTCCCATCTCCAGACCTTAGAACTCGCCGGATCATCCCCACAGACCAACACTGTGGAGCTTTGATTTCCCTTTAACTTTTACCCTGTGCTCAGCCCACGTCTCCCTGAGAATTAAAACATCATTTGGCCCAAGCCTGTGAAATCCGAGGTGCCGACCACCGTTGCTTATGTAAACTCGCCTGCCCTGGTGTGTGTCCCCCGGGCTCTGAGCCTCACTTGCACCGTCACCCAGCATGACTCCCAGGGAGGGCGGTTGGATCCCAAGGCTGTGGGAAGAGAACTGGCGGGGTCACCATCTGTCACTTTGCCAGACAAGAAACTAAGACATGATGTCCCAGTTGCTTCCGTGCAGGGCCCCGTGCCAGAGCTCCTTGGGACTAGGAGGGGAGAGAGGCGACAGTACTTTACAAAGGTTGCCACACGGAGAGTTAGGATGGAGATCCCGGGGCTCGAAGTAGCAACGGTCCATCCCGGTTCAGTGAAGCATCTCAGAGACAATCATTGCATGTCGGGGTCTCCCACGCTCTTGATGGACCACGTGACAGAGCAGCTACGCACTTTTCCCTTTTTTTTGATTTTATGTTTTTGTTTTTTTTTTTGGCCTTGAGGCATGCGAGATCTTAGTTGCCCGACAAGGGATCAAATCCATGCCCCCTGCAATGGAAGCACGGAGCCTTAACCACTGGACCACCGGGGGATTCCCCTGCCCACGAATATTTTCTGAGAAAAATGTTTTCTGTTTCTATGGCCCTTGTTTATGTGAGCTGCTTCTTATTCTGTCAACGTGTCTCCCTAAAGGTGCAGCCGCCTCCCACTCCCCAGCTCTCAGCACCACCTGAGCAAGAAAGATTCCCTTCCTGGTGGAATCACCTGCTGCCACCCCAGCAGTTGCAGAGCAGCCGGTGATGCTCCCATTCTCTGAGCATCTCTCAATTTCAGGCTTTAAGAACACAGTTCTCATCCCGGCTGGATGCCACCTTTTTGGCTTGAACTTATTTTTTCTGCTGCAGGGAGATCGTTACAAGCTTCGAATCGGTCTTGGATTTTATCTTCTGTCCTTCCCACCACGGAGGAAACTTTTGGGAGAAGGGCATCTTGAAACACTAAGAGCATTAGTGCTGCCCCAAAGTAGCCCCACAGTTCAGGTGTTACGATACAGTTGTGGAAACAGAGGCAGAAGAATCACAAAAGCCATTTGTATCCTCCCCGATTTTGTTCCACTTAAGAAAATCCTGCACCAGATGGACGCAGATTACCGTACCCTGAGGAAGATGGCAAGGAGGCAGCCCCAGGCCATGAGGTAGGAATGGATGGGTGAGCACCCAGCCTCCCAGCCTCTGAGTGGAACCACTCACATCCTACACCTTCTTCCCTCATGGGACGGAGCCAGGTGTCCACAGCGTGACTCTTCATAACGCTGCCTGCCCTTCTTCCTGGGACCCCCCCCCCCGCAAATAAACCACATGCACCCACCCACCTCCTTGTTTCAGGCTCTGCTTCTGGGGAGACTCAGTCTAAGACATGCAGCTCCTAAATGTAGGGTTAGATTCTTAGGTGGGTATAAGGGTAAAAGGAACCATGCCACTGAACGCCAGGCTGCTCCGAAGAGGCAGGTTCCCGGATTCCAATATCTACAATTACATTTCAGAGTAAGGAAGCCTCTAAATTTTAAAAAATTGTATTGATTTATTGACTTATTGATTGAGATAACATTGGTTTATACCAATGAAGTGTCGTGTGCACAACATTATATTTCTACTTCTGTGGACATTACACTGTACTCACCACCCAAACTGTAGTTTCTGTCATGACCATACAGTTGACCCCCTTTACCCATTTCGCCCTCCCAGTGCCTTTCCCCCCTGGGAACCACTACTCTGTTCTCTGTCATCCACCTGTTTGTTTTTGTTCCGTTTGACTTGTTCATCTATTTTGGTTTCTGTTTGTTTGTTAGTTTTTCATATTCCACATTTGAGAAGGCTCTATTTTGAATCATTGCGTTTGGTTCACTGTGGTGGAAAATTTGATTAAGGAATTTATTTCAGAGGATGCTGTTGGATGCTGTCAGGTAATACACTTACCAGGTCCCCGTCCCTCATGGGCAGCCTGCTGGTAAGAAGCCCTTGTGAGCGGCTGATTGTCTGGAATCAGTACACCTGAAAGATGGTTGACCTCTGATGTCACCTATGCTGTCCCCTTGAATTAATCTACAAGCCTCACGAAGATAAATCCAATCCAGCTGTATTTTAAAATATCAAAAATGTAATTGTGTCTGACTTATAGATGCTTTTTCTGCTAGTGTTTGGACCACAGCCACCACGGCAATATTGAATTCGCGTCAAGTTCGATAATTTATGTTAGGAATGTACTTATCGTTCCCTGCAAATGAAACCAAGGTCACCAATGCTTTAGGGATGCACACTGCGGCCGGGTTGCCCGCCTGGCTGTGGGGTCAACATGCCACAGTGTTCCTGACACCAGGGACAGAGTCTGCGCTGGATGCCTCCTGGGGTCTGCAGAAATCCCACTTGCAGAGCTGCCCGTCTCCACGGCCCCCAGGTCTACACACACATTGTATATATCGTTGCAGGTCCTCCCTTCAACACCCTCCTTCCTGAACCTACTCCAAGTGGTGGGTCTACATAGATTCCACCTTCTACAATCCTATAAACCTCGATGCCAGCCCCTCTCTTAAGCAGTTTGGTTTTTCTGGATGGTGCTTGATGGGAAATGACTGCGTTATAGCATTCTATTATCCTGGCCCTTTGAGTCTGGAGTTAATCCTGAATCTGAACATATCCTGGTGGGTAACTTATGATGACTTGACCTTTTAGTTTTTGTTGTAACTGAAACTAGGGGCCTCCAGGGAAGCTGAAGATGAAAAGTCACAGGAGAGGAAGAGTTGCTGGATATTTCCTTTGCTTATCCAATTCATCTGAGGAAAGGTGAGGTTCAAGTACAGGAGGATGTTTGGATTCAGGTCTTCTTCTGTTGGCACCATTTCATCTCTAGAGACACAATGGACCAGGTCAGCTCGAAGGTTGGACAAGCTCAGTTTGGATGTACTGGATCCTGGGAGCAGCCCCAGGATGGGCATTTGCTGGACAAGCTGGTCCCCTCATTCTTTAAGATAGGGGTTCAATGAGCTCCTTTTTGTAATTAAGTATCCGCCATACTTTAAAAATAATAAACATCACCATTACCAATAATCCTCCAAATGACTTCCCCTTTTCTTGCCTTTGCCTCACAAGTTCACAGAGGTTTGCAGCCCAGGAGGGGCCATCCCTGAGTGCCTCACTCTCCTGCGGGGCGGTCCTCTGAGCAGGTGAAAGGGACCACCCACCCTTGTTCCCTCAGCTCAGACTTCTCCGTGAATGGGCTCCCCAAGTCGGCCATTGTCCTGCTGTGTTATTTGGGAATCTTCCATTCTGCCCTAGAATAAGAGAAACAAGCAAATAAGGAAGCCGGATAAAGGTCAGTGTGGAAGCAGGTGATCCATGAGTCACTTGAATTGAGTTGGATGAACTGAGCAGAGCATGTGCTGCTGCTGAAAACGGATGGGAAGGAATGGGAGGCCTGGGAGACATCCATGTGCACGAGATCTGACGACCTCCATTCCAGCCATTTTGTCCCTTGGCCAAAACACAAGGATAACAGCCATGGTGGTGGCAGATCATTGCGAGCCACAGCTGCTGGTCAGGCACACTGGCCCTAACATCTCTCAGATGGAGTCACTGGGTGTCGGGTCCAGAGACCTCCCATCCTCTGAGCCTCTGACTCTGGCCCTCATCACCACTCCATCAGCAGGAAAGGGATGTTGCCGAGGGTGTTGCCTACAGAGGATTCAGGGAGTGGGGTCCTTCCAGCCGACTGGCACCCTACCTAAAGCACAGGACTGAGCCCAACTCTTTCCTCTTGTATCTCACTGTGTTTTCCATGACCTCACAGAGAGCTGCCCAAAAGTTAGGTGGAGACCACCCTTGCATCAAGGAATTTCCTACACAACAGAGGTAACTGACAGGGACACCCTGGGTGATGGGGCCTGTTAGAAACACGTCCTGTCCACGATTCATATAATGAGCAAAGGGGATGGGGACCTGCATCAGAACTCAAGTCAGAGATGAGAGGCTCTGAGTTTCCATTCTCTGTGCCTCCATGAACTCATTCCATATAAATGCTCCCGATATAATGTGAAGTGAAAAAAAAGCAACTTGGATGACACTCATTTTGTGAAACTACTTACACTAAAGATAAGCAATCATATTTACATGTCTATTTATACATTCATGAAGCGCTGCATTCCAGGCATTAGGTTTGATGTTATAGCAGCACTTTTTTCTTTATAAATATTTAGTGAGCATTCATTGCTCTAAATAGACATGTATCAATGTACGTATAAACATGGAAGGATGCCAGAAGAAAATGCATCCAAATGGTAACAATGGGTCATGGGATTCTTAATAATGTTTTGTTTATTATTCATCTTTTGTATATTTTCAGGAATTTCCAAAAGCTAACAAGAATTGTTTTCTGATTTAACAAAAATCAGCATGATATTTCAAATATCCTTTGCAGCAAAAATCTTTACAGAAATTCCAGAGTGGGTTAGGAGCCAAACTCACACAACAGGAAGGTTTGATCTTTAAAAATGAAACAACCTCCAACTGTCCTATGAAGGTCCCGTGCAACACTTGACACAGCATCCTTCCCAAGGTGCATTGTCCCCACCACTCCACTGATGAATCTCCCTGACCCACGCCCATCACTCTTGTTCCTACATGTGGCAGTCCATGCTAGGTCCTTCTGCCAAGACATACAGAGATTTACACTGCATTTGGCTCAGATCTCTTTCTATGTTTGAACAGTGTTGAAATTACTAGAAAATTAGTCAAGATGCATCAACACCAGGCCATATACCTACAGTCAGCCCATCACCCACCAGTTCATGTCTTCCAAGGTAGCTTAGTTGGGTGCAGACCACTTGTCTGAAGAAGGTGGATGGGCTGGTCTCAGGGACTCACTGATGGAAGGAGTGGCTTCAGGAACCCCACATCTCCCCCTAGGTTCCCACCTAGGTCCCATTGCTGCTGACTCATCACCCATAATCTTGGTGACTTAAAACAGCAGCAATCATTTTATTCTCTCAGAGTGTCTATGAGTGGTTCTGGCTCAGGATCTCTTCTGGCCATATTCAGTCGCTGACTGGAGCTGGAAAAACCTGGGAGACGCTGGGCACTGGAGCAGCTGGGGGCCGGCTAGACATCTCCGCTTCCGTCTCTGATCACATAGTTGCAGGGCTGCTGCACGTGGCCTCTTTACACGGGATGACTGGGGCACCTTCCAGCATGGCAGTCTCAGGTCTCCAGCAGCAAGGAGGAGGCTGAGTTCCCTTTCATGAGCTGGTCTCAAAAGTCCCTTCACATCCTAACGGCCAAAGTAGTCACCAAAGCCCTCCCAAAGCTAGGGGGCGGGATATAGCTCCACCTCTTGACCGGATGAGTGTCAAGGTCACCTTGGAGAAGCCTGAGCCATGGGAGATGTTGCTGTGGGGGAGATGGAGATCCCTAGTTGGTGACACCCATACCTTGTCTCCTCCTACTCATCCTCTGAGTCCCAGATGAATAGAGATTCCCCCTTGCGAGACAGCTTTCTAGAACAACCTCTGCAGCCTTGAGGGCTTGCTCCTCAGAGCTCCGGTATCCCATCCTGCACAAGTTCATTGTTCGCAAACCTCTTTGTGCTGGAGGAGTTCATGTCTTTCTCCTCAGCAATCCTGTAAACTCCTTGAAGGTTGGGGACTGGGTCATTCATTTTCTCTTCCTGGTGTTAACCTATTCAAAAATGTTTAAAATGACATTTGTAAAACTCTTCACCAGCCTGGGCAGCGTAAAAGCCCTTTTTGGACATTTTTCTTTTCTTTTCCTGACTTTTAGTACAATGTATGAGTTGCAAAGATTGCCCCCTACCCCATAAAGAAGTGAAGAAGATAGTCTTATACAGATTGAAGAAGATAACTAAAAGAAATGTGAGGAAAAAGAAAATCCAAGATTCCATACAAGGCTGAATTTCTCCACTCTAAAGCAAAATTCCAAATTTTGAACAGAGGTGGTCAGTACCAAAGACACAGATCATAACGTTAGCAGGACAATTTGAAATTACCTTAATTAAAGCGATACAAAATCCTCCTCTCTGATCTTTTTGATGTTGGGCTGACTTCATCTTTCACTTGTCTTTACACTAATTGAAAGGAAATAAAATTGCCCTTAACAAGCATAAGCTACAAACATTATTGATTTCACAACCACTGCAAAAATCAAAGAATACTTGCCTGTTTGTAACTGGAAATATTTATGTTTAGCTAACAATAGTTTTCATGGGAATGACAGGACATTCTAATCCGAGGAAGGATCGTGGAATTGACTTCCTTCTCCTTGCCTTCTGCGAGCTGTAAATATTCACCTTTTTCACATTGTTAATAGTGGGGGTACAGAGTTCTAATTAATGGGCTTTCTGATTAATTACACACTGTAAATGAAACTATATTCAACATCCTTCATAATAAAAACTCATCTGAAGAAAATTTGATTCTTCCTTGGTGATCAAGAAAGGTTCATAATTAAGAACAACCATTATGCAAACATGTTTGGTTATTTGAACAATGACTTGGGCTCTGGATGAGTTGCTTCTAGTTGACAGATCCTTGAAAAACCATAGACATATTGTTCCAATTTTGGTCTGCTGAAAGATTATGCATTATTTATAGGTTGTCTTTAATTAGTTATGTTGTATAAGAGTCACAACATTTTTCCCTTTAGTTTTTCATAGTAATTATCAGTGAAGGGTCTGATGCATATTTGCCATAAACATTATATTGTCATCATTTACTCTGGGAAGAGAAAGGAATTAGGAGCAAAGGGAGTCTTTTTAGTAAACCATACCTCGGAAGTCTAATTTCTTCGAGTGTCTGTCACAGCCAGTGGTGGTTTCTTTGATCCTGATGTTATTATCAGACCCACCGGATCCCCAAACTGTCCAAAGCAGTGAGGGCTCCTAGGTCAGGCCACCCTGATTTCTCATTACATGATTGGAGCCCTTCTCTATCTGCTCTTCGTCTCCTCAGCCCAAGTTCCAAAGTGAAAGTGTCTTGTAGGTGTTTCCCATCAGTGCCCAAGATGCTGGAGATTTGGGCTCTACCACTGAGAGCTCTGGGGCTGGGGCATGTCACCCTGCTGTCCTGTCCAGTCTGCCTTCCAGAGTCATTGTGAGGGTGAAATGTGATAACACCTAAGCACTTAGAAGGCAGTATTATTTCTCATCCATAGTAACGAGTCTTAAATAGACTTCCACAGAGGTACACCCCGAGACAAGGATGAGGAGCAAGTGGCCTGTTAGGAGGTGGTCCAGGAAGCACGGGGTGCAGGAAGTGAGACAGGATACAGGAAGGGAGTCAGCACAGGTGCATAGATAAGCAGGTGCAGCTGTGGGCAACCGGGACTCGGTCCTGATGGGGACCTCTGAGAAACCAGGTAACACATGACTCAGAGATGCCCATCTGACATTTGAAGAAGCTGGATTTTTATTCTCCAAGTCCTGTCTGTCGCTGGTTGGGAGCTGGTCCCAGGACACCAGGTCCCCAGCACTTCCGAACTGACCCACATGTGTGGCCTGTGGTCTTTGCACATCTGTGGTCTGCACACACCTAAACGAGCTCTCAGGTGCCTGCAGCAGGAAGCAGTGAGTGTGCATGGGAAGGCGAGTACCTGCATGGGCCCTGGAACCATCTGGAAGGTGCATCAATACACAGAATGCAGGGTGTCTGCCCCAGAGGGTCTGATCCAGTAGGTCTGGGGAAGGGTCAAGGGTTGGTCCTTCTAACAAGCTCAGGTGGTGCTGATGCTGCTGGTTCAGAAACCAGTTTTCGAGAACCATTGGCCTAGTAGATGAAGGTAGGGCTTCAACAGTGTCTGCCTAGTCAGCTGGCTGGTGATATCTTCAGAGCAACAAGTCTTTGGCTGGGGGCTGGATAAAATTCAGGGAGGATAGAGATGATGATGCAAGAGGGAAGCTGATGGATGTGGCATCTTTTTTCTCACTGCTCTCAGAGAACATAACTTCTTGGCCCAGCAGTAGGGTGTACATTTCCATTCCTGAATGCCGTATTCATTTATAATGGAGAAAACCGCCTAGTTTTTGAAAATCATGGTGGACATAGTGGGTCTTAATCTTTTCCTGGAGACACATGTAGGAGGAACTATGATCCCAAGGATGACACCCTCCCATGAGCGTGCCCAGATTTTGAATAAAATCAAATGTTGTGAATGGATGAAGCGCTATAATTGCTTGCAATCACTATTTTATTCCTGGTAAAACTGCAAAAACATGTCAAGAAGCACCTCTGCAGGAAAGAAAATTCTGGCATTTCCCCCTTTCCCACTCATTCTAGCAAGGCCCGGGTATGAGCCGTCAGGCAGACTCTGTGACATCTCTGAGCATATCACCGTGACCTCCTGGAACAACAAGAGGTGGCCCTGCTGCCAGGCCCACCACTCTGAGATTAGGGATGTCCTGGACTCACGCCGTGTGTTCTTTGGCTGTCCGTTGAGATCTGGTTGCTGCACTCTCCCTATCATGTGGGTCGCATCCAACTCTGCCACTGACGGGCAGCACCTACCCACCCCCATCACGGGTCCAGGCAGGACAGCTTCCTGGACTGCTTCAGCCTCGGGTTGGGGAGTGGCAGTGCCTATCTGAGTTTCAGAAACCTCCCTCGTCTACAGCTGTGTGTCTGTTGGTGAGGGCCTTTGGGGCTGGGGGAGGACACGAAAGTTGTACTCCCATCTGTCCCTGGAGACTATTTCTGCTGGATGTCACCACAGCCCAACTCCTTTCTATCCAACTGACGTCAAGTACTGACGTCATCCCTAGGACCTATCCTTGGCACTTGCCAACACGATAGCAGAGAGTAATGTTGTTATAACGATAACTAAAATTAGCTCTATTTTTAATGAAGGAAATAATTCCCAAGCTTTGGCAATTTTTGTATTGGTTTTAATTGCTTTTGACACATTTCCCATCTGATTGGGAAGCGCAGGTGTGTGATGGGATCCATACCCCACGTGGCTGGCCTGAACCAGTGCCAGGAGCAAGTTTTGCAATGAGAAAGGTCCAGCACTCTAGTTAGTAAAACGAATTTCCAACCACTCTTGGAAACCTAGGATCGTGGCAAGGTAAATGCACACAGAGATTAAATAGAATGCATTCTGATGTCTTCATGAAAACAATGAGAAAGCAGAGGTCCTCAGGTACTGGGATCACCCAAGAGCACAGGCAGATTAGGAGGGACCACAAAGCTCTGCTTTTTCCCACATGAGTCCACCTATCCAACCTCAACATCTGAGACTCATCTTTCACTTTTCCCTACCTTCCCACCCCTAAATACAATTGTCCGCATCCTGTCACTGTGTCTTTTATGAATTCTGTCTCGTCCAGTTCTCCAGTTCCTGCTCTCACTGCCTTTCAGACCCTCACTGGTTCCGGTATTTTCATTTTGGTGTATTTGCCACCCAGTTCTCTCTCCCGAGCATCATCTCCATCTGCTTCGACCTGCCCTGCATTCTGCTTCCAGACTGGCCTCTCCCAAGCATCCCTACGCAGGCTTCTCCTGTAAAGGGAGTCTGTCCTAAGTCCTAGAGGTGGACAGCTAAGAAGCAACCAGAATATGCGGCGTTAATACTGCGGCAGTGGACCCACTCATGTGCCCAAGTCCCCCCACCCCCTGTGCGAGCAGTTTCCTACTCTGTGCCCCAGCGACTTTGCCCGGGGCGGCTCTGGGTGAGAAGGAGCTACACCCACGTGTAGGGCAGGCGGGTAGCACCAGGAACCAGTGAGCGGTGATTCGAGGAGATGCAGAAAGCACCTCAGCTCCTCACCGCTCCGAGAGGTATTCTATGCTTCTTTCTGAGCCTCCAGTGGGAACTGGCCCATCTTTCCCCAGCAGTGACCCTTGTGATGACACACCTGTCTAAGGTACAAGAATACAGAGTAATACACTTAGCAGTAGTTATTTATTCAAAGTTATCATTGGTGCCAGACACTGTGCTCAGTTCGGGTGACTTAAGGAAGAGGGCGAAGAGAAATCTCTGCAGAGACTGGGAATAGGGAGCCAGGGTGTCAGGGGAAACCAGGGAGGAGAGGGGCTCATGCTTGAAGGGGAGGTGGTGCCTCCTGGACCCAAGGAGTCTCCTGTCTGTAGGTCTTCTGGGCAGAAACATAATATTCACTGCCTTTCTGGCCTCTTCACCTCATCTTTGTGGTCCTCTGCTTTGTTTCCTGTTTCAGTTTGGTCCTCACATGCTAGACCTCTTACTTCTGCCCAGAAGGACCATTAACTTGAGTGATGAAGTCTGTAGAGGTGCCCACCGCTCACTAACCAGCATGCTTGTACCTGTCATTCTCTCACTGACTTTCCTGTCACAGCTCCAAACAACCCTCATTGTCTCACAAACTCCCAAGAACAATTCCCTAAATACATGTTTTACTCTCTTTCCTGCTTGAATCTATTAGAGCTAAATGCAATGGCTCATTTCCTGTAAACATTGGCACCACCAACAATTGCTGTGGTAACTTGTTACAATGGTCACCACTAATTTAATTAAAATCACCATGGAAACCACATGACCCACTCAGGTAATACCAAGGTGGGGTGAGGAAGGCAGAGCCAAAGTGGGATGTGTCTGCAGAACGACCAGTGTCAGGCAGTTTCTTTCCCATTTATTAAGTCAGCAGGGGCTAGCTGCAAAAACAGCTCCCGCCACAGAGAAATATGAGCTAGTTGACCTTCACCCTTTTCTTGGTCTCCTCCCACTGACTTCCTGGTAAGGGCACACTGATTCCTGACATTTGCCTGACCTGGATTGTGACTTTACAACACACAGTTTGAAAAGTTAATTTCCAAAAATGGTCTTTAATTCACTTTTGCAGCCATTATCTGTCTGACCTTAGGGTGAGCTCAGCTCTGCATGATGCAAATGTCTTTCTATTGTCTAAGTAACTGCCCTCTTGAGGACACGAATAAAGAATAATATGCTTGGCAGGTTTATTTATTCAAAATTACTGTCGGTGCCCGACATTGTCTCAGTCTGGGAACCGGGTAGGGGATAAATATGAATACAATCTCTGTCCTCAAGGAACTCATTCATGGGCAGGTGAAAGAGAGATTTATTTAAAATTTTACAATACAGTGCAATCTGTGTTATGATAGAGTTTTGCAAACACTTTTTTGAGGGAAGATACTAAAGTGCTATCCATTTATTAACAACAAAGGCCATAATTTTAAATAAGAAATCTTTGGAAGTTATAAGAAACAAATTTCAGTATGAAACCAGTTAACTGTTTTTGGTAAGTTCTTCTAACTTTTCTATTATTAAGTATATATTTGTGCAAAAAAGTGTACGGTATTCTTTGGAATAAAAATTTTAATAATCACTTAACCACTAAGAAACATACAGTAAAAAACAATTCAAAAAAAAAAACAAAAGTACATTTTAGGCTGATTCTATAATTGCTTTAAGAATCAAAGGAATATGGAAAACATTACAAGCTATCTGATTCTGAGATTCCACACTTAGTAATTAACAAATTTTTAAATTTTGGAATAATTTTAGATTTACAGAAAAAATTGCAAAGACATTACAGAGACTTCTGGTATACCTCCACCCTGCTTTCCCTAACAGTTACATCTTAAATTTCCACAGTACAGTTTTCAGAACTAAGAAATTAACATTTGTATATTACTATTAACTAAATTCTTTGGGTGAATTTCACCAGTTTTTCCACTAATATTCTCTTTATACGCCAGGATTCAAGCTAAGATCTCCCATTGGATTTAATCTCCTGAGTCTATGACTGTTTCTCAGCTTTTCCTTGTTTTTTTATGACCTTGATGATTTTGAGTAGTATTGGGTAGTTATTTTACAGACTGTAACTTGACTTGGGTTTTCTAATGTTTTGCTCATCGTTAGACTGGGAGTATGGGTTCTGAGGAAGAATATTACAGAGGTGTAGTGTCCTCATCACATCCTATTAGTGGGTACATGATGTCAGCATGACTCATCACCATTGCTGTCGACCTTGATCATTTGGTTAAGGCAGCATCTGGCGCCCCCTTGGCCAACATGCTTACACACATGTGCGTGTGTGTGTGTGTGTGTGTATGCACATGTGTACACAAGTCTGGGTGTTCCTCATGATCCTCAAAATCAATAACTGAATTCCCTGTCTTCCTGCAAGCCCGCTGCTCCTCTCCAGGATTCTCTATCTTGGTCAATGCTGCAGTTCATCCACTCAAGCTCCCAGGCAAGAAATCTGAATGATATTTTTGTTTACTACAGTCGTCCCTCAGTGTCAACAGGGGAGGGGGTCCAGGACCCTCTGTGGATACCAAATTCTGCAGATGTTCCTCTCTTACATAAAATAGCACAGAATTTGCATACAACCTATGCATATTCTTCCATATACTTTAAATCATCTCTAGATTACTTATAATACCTAATACTATGTAATGCTACATAAATAGTTGTCAGTGTGTGGTGAATTCAAGTTTTGCTTTTTGAAACTCCCTGGAATTTTTTCAAATATTTTTGACCCACCACTGGTTGACTCTGCCGATGTGGAACCTGAAGATGTGGAGGGCCGACTGTAGTCTATCCATACTTTCTCCCAGATTCTGTATCAATACTGTTGATTCTATTTCCCAAACATTGTGTGAATCTATCCCTTCTCCATCACCACAGCCCTTGCCGTGGTAAATCCCTCACTGCCTTTCATTTGTATTGCTATATTGGATCATAGTTCAAAGATCTTGAGTTTTTCCACCCAACTCATGCTTCACTGCACAGACACCCTGTGGTCCATCTAAATGGCAAGCCAATCAAGCCACTTTGTTCTTAGAAACATATGGTGTCTCCCTATTGCCTATAAGAGTAAGGTTAACAATGAAATTCCACAGCCAGGACCTATGGCCCATGGTCCTCTTCATACACTTTCTCTTTTGCTATTTTCTCAATACAACTTAAGTTCCATCCTTACCAAACTGTTCAAAAATTTTCTAACACTTCCTGTCTGTATCTCCATGTCTCTATGCCCTTTGCTCTTTCTGGAATCCCCCTTGTTTGGGGAAAACCTAATTACCTTCTAAGACCTTGCTACTTGAAGAGTGGTCTGCTGACCAGATGCGTCATGTCACCTGGGAGCTTGTTAGAAATACAGAACTCAAGCTCTACTCCAGACCATTGACTCAAAATCAGCATTTTCACGGCGTCCCCAGGGGATTCTCAGGCATACTGAGGATGGAGACTGACTACGCTAAGCCATCTCCATCATCAGCTTCACTGGAAAGTCTTCCCTGACATGGCCTTCACCCTTGTGTGCCCACCTCCCTGCTCTCTACCTTCTTTGATGTTGTGTAGGAATCATCTGTTGATGTGAGCTCTTGAAGGAAAAAAGGATGTCACTGTTCATCTTTGTATCCTCAAGCCAAACACAGGGCTCACTGTCCTTCATACCATAAACAGCTACCAAGTACCTGCAATGGGCCAGTCACAGTGCAAGGTGATGACAATGACATCAGTGAAGACATGACACCGTCCCTGTTTATATTCTAGGCGTGAAGACGATGTTCGTCAAAGAGAAACAGAGACTTTAATGACAATCTTGCAAGTGATCTGAGCCCAAAGTGTTTGAATTTGGAGGAGCAGAGAAACTTCTGTTGACCCTAGGTGTGTCCCAGTGTTTCACAGGGGCATGACTGTATCTACTCAAGGTCATCATTCACACTTGTAAATACAGAACAGAGAAAACAAGGTGGTGGAGTTGGTGATTACATTACCCATCACCAAGCACACTGTACCTAGAGAATTTCACTCTTGGAAAAGTTCTTAAACCTACAGCTACCCAGCTGCTGTTTGAGTCCCCTTTTCAAAACTCCAGCCTCATGACTTTTCATTCTTTATTTAAATGCTGCTGCAGTCAGAGAACTCACTACACCCATGATCGATTCATTGCATCTTCATTTAGCTGTGGCAGCCAACTTCTTCCTCAGATTGAGTTGATAAGTCTACCTATGTCTACTCCTAGCCTCCTGAAAGGTCTTTCTGCCTTGGATAAGTCACTGCTTCCCAGCTGGGTTATCTTATAAATGTGAGTTGCCCATGAAGCATTCTTAATCAACAAGTTAGTGCGGAAGGCAAGTGGAGTTTCATCCTGTTTGGAACCCGTGGAGGACATGCCACAGAGTCAGTCCACGTGAGAGCCTAGGAAGTTGAGGTATCCACCAAAACACATGCATCATAGGTAAAGGCTGTTGTTAGGTGGCGTGTTGATTCTCTGGCACTTCTGGCCTCTCAGATAGGCAAAGTGAGCATGTGCCACAGTCAGAACAAGTGCAGAGAGTCTTTGGCTGTAGAAATGAGTACTGAGAGGGTATAAGCAGGACACCAGCAGTGCCTGCTGCAGCAGGGGTGGGGGAAGGACGTGCACTCAGGTGTGCTTGTTAAAATAAAGACCTTGACCACTGGAAAGAAGAAACAGAACAAAAAAGTTGATTTTACAGTATTTCTTTCAAAGAAAGATAGTAAATATTCTATAATCTACAAAAATTAGTGGAGAGAGCAGATTTTTTTCATCAGCTGTTACCAACACAACTCTAGCTTTCCCTATGGATGCTTTTTTGGAATGGCCCCACTCATAGTCAAGGCCACCCCACTGGCACAGCCAGAGAATCTAGATAAGAAGATTCCCCTCCATCTCTTCTCTTCCTAAGGAGGTGCTCCATGCCACCACCAGCCACCCAGCCTCCAGGTCACACCGGGGGTCTGAGGCATGGCTGCTCACAGAAACTGGGGCAGGTTGGAATGAAATGGAATCTGTCAGTAAAGATCCATCTGCACCAGCTCTTCATCTCAGCACCTTGAGAGAGCTTCCCCCACCCTCAGAGCAGCCCCTGCATTCCCCGAAGTTGTTTCCTTGATGACCAGTGCAACATAGACATGGAGCCCAGAACTTGTGAGAGAAGCAAAGTCTCCACTCTTTTTTTAACATCTTTATTGGAGTATAATTCCTTTACAATGGTGTGTTAGTTTCTGCTTTATAACAAAGTGAATCAGTCATAAGCATACATACATCCCCATATCCCCTCCCTTTTGCATCTCCCTCCCACCTTCTCTATCCCACACCTCTAGGTGGTCACAAAGCACCGAGCTGATCTCCCTGTACTCTGCGGCTGCTTCCCACTAGTTATATATTTGACATTTGGTAGTATTTATAAGTCCCTGCAACTCTTTCATTTTGTCCCGGCTTACCCTTCCCCCTCCCCGTGTCCTCAAGTCCATTCTCTATGTCTGCATCACTATTCCTGTCCTACCCCTAGGTTCATCCAAACCTTTTTTTTTTTCTTTAGATTCCATATGTATGTGTTAGCATATGGTATTTGTTTTTCTCTTTCTGACTTATTTCACTCTGTATGACAGACTCTATGTCCATCCAAGTCACTACCAATAATCTCAGTTTCATTTTTTTATACGGCTGAGTAATATTCCATTGTATATATATGTCACATCTTCTTTATCCATTCATCTGTCGATAGACACTTAGGTTTCTTCCATGTCCTGGCTATTGTAAATAGTGCTACAATGAACATTGGGGTGCATGTGTCTTTTTGAATTATGGTTTCCTCTGGGTATATGCCCAGTAATGGGATTGCTGGGTCATATGGTAATTCTATTTTTAGTTTTTTAAGGAACCTCCATACTGTTCTCCATACTGGCTGTA
>NC_041227.1:42213072-42216297 GCF_002837175.3 Physeter macrocephalus | reverse complement strand
TTATTGTTTGTAGATTTTTTGATGATGGCCATTCTGACCAGTGTGAGGTGATACCTCACTGTAGTTTTGATTTGCATTTCTCTATTGATTAGTGATGTTGAGCATCCTTTCATGTGTTTGTTGGCAATCTGTATATCTTCTCTGGAGAAATGTCTATTTAGGTCTTCTGTCCATTTTTGGATTGGGTTGTTTGTTTTTTTAATATTGAGCTGCATGGGCAGCTTGTAAATTTTGGAGATTAATCCTTTGTCAGTTGCTTCATTTGCAAGTATTTCCCTCTCTTTTCCATTCAGGCATTCAGGGACACAGGGGTCCTTATGAAGGTGGTAGCAGCAGGGCCCCTAACCTCAGGGCACCGGCTGAACAGAGATTCCCCTGTTACTTTTGGGTTTGATTTGTTAGGCGTCGGCTCAGCTGGCTGCCTCTATTAGGGAGTAGCTCGTTGATCTCTCCAAGCACCCAGGTGGGGGCCTCCATTTTCAGCCACAGAGAACCAGGAGAAGTGGATACAGCAGCCAAAAGAGGGGGGAATTCTACCAATTAACTGTGAGCTGCGGGCTGGGGATGGAGTAGTGAGAAAATTGGGGGAAGTGGTGATTTTGACTGCGAGAAGTTACACTGAATTACATTTAAACTTTTAAGAGGGAAAAAAAGTCTATAAATGTTAGACAACTATATAAGGAAATATTCACTGCTGGGTTGTTTTAAGATGCATTCTCTATCCAGAACCTTGTAATAAACCTTGAAAAGAGCGCAGTGGCATTTCTTAGCCAAAACCAGTGAAATGTGTCTAGCCATAATAGCATTTTCCCAGTCAGCGCAAAATCATGAATCACCCGTTTCTGTAAGGACTTAATTAGTTTCAATGCAAGAGACTCTAATTTCCCCCCCTATTTATCTTATGGCAATAAAAACCGTTTACTTACCATGGATGCCAAAGAATAGATTAAGCTGATAAAGAAAAGTATAAGATTAACACTTGCAATTTACTTGGCAGATGGAGGTATTTTATCATTTTACCAAATTGTTCTCTCTCTGGAGGGAAGCTGTGTATTGATACTTCACAACCGAGACCAAGCTGGGGCCAGTCGGACGTCAGTGTTAGGGGAGGTGAAGACTGATCATCGCTGTGGACCAGGGAATGCTCTCCTTTCATCACTGAAGAAGAAAGATAAGAAAGGATCTTTCCTTACACTCTCTAAATTTAACAAAGTTGTAAGTGTGCTTGCTTCGGCAGCATATATAGTAAAACTGGAACAATACAGAGAATAGCATGGTCCCTGCACGAGGATGACACACAAATTCATAAAGCATTCCATATTTAAAAGAAAAAACAATTTTTAAGTATACTGTTGTAGTAAAAAGAACCACACACACATACAAACACACATCAACACACAAACAATAAAACAATATTATAGGTGGCAAAAATAGGAAGGTGGAGTCTATAGATACTATCTATACTTCTTAAATTAAGACATAAGTTTACTTGTTATTCATAGGTGTGACATATGAATAATAATGACAACTAAAATGTACTATAAATCCTCCAAATTACTGGAAGGCAAACACACATATACCTCAAATATCAAAAAGAAAAGAGAGAAAGAAAGAGAAAGAGAGAGAGAAAGGAAAAGAAAGGGGAAAACTAAGCAAAGAAAGGAAAGTCAATTTTTAGAGCAAATGATGGAAATAAAGAGTATATTGAAAACAAATAAAAATCTCAAAAGTAAAGTTAGTAAGATGTAAAACATAAAATGTCATGTTTAATTAGTACATTTGGATGACATGACACTAATAAATGTAGAATAAATGTAAATTAAATGTAAATTAAAAAGAAACTAATGAAATCAGATTAGGCAAAGAGTGACCAAGCAAATGTTAACAAAGAGAAAGCTAGGTGTCACAGTAATAGTGTCAGACAAAGATAAAGTTAAAGCAAAAAATGATAAACTAACACAAAAATGATACCAAATATTAATACATGGCCTCACCCACAGTGATAATGCAACTGTATTTTATGCAGTAAATAACAAAGGAAAACAACATAAAGCATAAATCTAGAAACTTCTAAAATAAATCAACAAAAAACAGAAGTAGTATGAGACCAACTCATCCTTATGATATCATGACTGATCAAGTGGATAAAATTTCTCAATTAATTAAGGAAGTAGAGTCATGGTTCTGAAGCCTGAGTTAGCCTCAGCCCAGATGAGTTTGTTCCAGCACAAATCACTGGGCTCCACCTAAGTGGTTCTGCTTCATTTGGTCTGGGTGGGCTCTTGTACCCTGTTTAGATGGAAATTCAGTAGAGAAAACTATCTGAGAAGAGATGATGCCATTGAAAGGTGTGGAATCATGAAGATGAGGATGAATCAACAAAGAACTGGTAGCAGAAATCTTCAGGAAGCTGCAAGGTTTACGCGTGTGGTTTCAGCACCCAGATCTTTGACAGAGAGACCAAGGGACTCTCAGCAGAGCCTTGAGCTGACTGCAACCCCAGCATGAAAGCCACCAGCAGTGGGGTTCAGAGAAGGGACATGATTCCCTTAAGTCTGCACATGAGGACAGAGGGGGAATTTTGCCCCCAAAGTCTCTGTTTCCAAAATGCAGGCACATTTTGTTACCCCTGGGAGAGAACGGGGCAGAATTCCTCATCCTCTATGGGTCTGTCCATCTTGATCTTACCTCTCCTTAGCTTCTGAGGTGGTAAAATTTTCCTCAAAAGCTGCTGTCTATTTCTGCCCCCATTAAAAAAAAAAAAAAAAAAACACTGTGTTTGGCCACATGCCAAGTCCTTTACACCCATTCTTTTGCTGTGTGACCCTGTGAGGCACACCTTCCGTGACCCCCATGTTATGGGTCAGGTATCCGAGGTCGGCGAGTTCACCTGCCTGGACATGGGGCACATGGAGGAGGGACTCAAACCCCCATTCACCTTGACCCAACACAAGAGCCACACGACACTCCTCACTGCCCCCTTCTTGCCTGCTAACTCTCATTCCTTTGCATTTGTCTCTTTCTCCAGGCAAAGAAGGGTAGAACTTCTAGTAGTTAGTGGTTAGTGTTTTATTTATTTATTTATTTATTTATTTTATTTATTTTTTTTTTTTTGTGGTATGTGGGCCTCCCTCTGTTATGGCCTCTCCCGTTGCGGAGCACAGGCTCCGGACGCGCAGGCTCAGCGGCCATGGCTCACCGGCCCAGCCGCTCTGCGGCATGTGG
>NC_041227.1:42188398-42213018 GCF_002837175.3 Physeter macrocephalus | reverse complement strand
AAGAACTTCTAGTAGTTATTGGTTAGTGTTTTATTTATTTTATTTTTTTTCTTTTTCCCCAGGTTCTTTCCCGGGAAGTAGTCAAGTTTATACGAGTCTCAATCAAAGTCACCTCCCATGGCCACCTTCCTCCCTCTGCTGAAACTGTTCCTTCCTCGTGACGTTTTGGTCTGGATGGAAGGTGGAGGCTGTCATCAGCGAATAGCCAGCTGCTAGTAGCCCCAAAGACCCACAGGCTGGTCTGTCCTCACACAGCCTACCGGTCTGTGCTCAAAGCTAAATGCAATTCTCAGCTTTGAAAGTCTCCAATAATGGCAGCATCCTTAGCCAGAGACAAGGCTCACTAGTTCTGCCTAATTCTGTAGCTTAGAAATCATTGCCTTTAAGGTGCCTTTGAACTTTCATGTTGGTTTGATAACTTAACTTTCAGAGTTTTGAAGATGCCTTGCTCTCATCTTTGTCTGCCTTTCCTGTGGATCAGAAGGCAACTGAAGGAGGAGTGTATCAGAACACGAAATCTGACCCAGACCCTGGTTTCAGCACCATGGGAGCAGACAATCGGGGGTGGTCTCCAGGAGCCCTCCCTTGCTAGACATTTGGAGAGTTCACCAATGCCCTCTGGGAATGCAATGCTGCATTCCACCCTGAAGTCTGGAAAACTCTAGACCTTAAGGAGATGGTCATGTTCCAAATATTGAGATAGCAAAACAAACAGGACTGAAGAGCCTCAGGGCACTCCCTTAATTTTCAGCTGTTTCCAAAATGTGTTCAGTTGAGCAAAACCCCAAACGTATTGTGTAAAGTCCATCTCGCATTAAATCCACATGTTAGACTGAAAGAAACCATCTCCATATGAATCTGATTCATTCACACTTAACTAATACAAAGCTTGGCAACGAGCAAACTGATGGTCAAGAGGCCCCTTTCAGTGGCCTGAGGACATACCCCTTTGCTCCAGGTTGTCTACCCAAGAAGGGAAAAGAGGAAAGTGAAAGCTAGACTCCTCACCTGACTCAACATCTTCCATTGGCAAGGCTCTTTCCCCTTCTTATCAGCAATAAAGCACCGATAATGAGAACACACTGTCCTTGAGTAGGACAGGCGTTGGTAGGTGAAGAAAAGCCCCCGGACCCATCTACCACACCCTTAAAAAGGGGCTCTCAGACTTGCCTCACCTCCAACACCATCCTGGGTGAGGGACATTAATTTTTCTCCCCTGAATACATGAGCAGCCAACTGCGTGGTCTTCCTGAGTCCACTTTTGCCCCTCTTTCGTCTACCGGCTCCCCATGATCCTTTTGTTTCTGAATGATATTGTTAGTCATGTGGCTGCTCTGTTCAGGAACTTTTGGCCTTGCTCTCACCTGCAAGCCTGATGGACTCAGAGGCACTTTGCATTAAAGATCTTTCTCCCACCCCAGCTGAGCAGCCAGCTATTCTGGCCTTTTTGAAAACCTGATCTTTCATTCTTCTTCCCAGTCTCTTCTTCCCTCACTGCTCTGTTTAAAACTCTGTTCTTTAAAGATCCACTTAAATAATACCTCCTCTATCCAGTTTTTTTTTTTTTAAAACTTGTTGCTTTAAATAAAATTAGATTTACAGGAAAGATGCAAAAATAGTATGGAGTGTCCCTGAACAATTTCCCCAGCCTCCCCTCTTGCCAGCAATCTTACATAACCATAGTGCAAGCATCAAAACCAAGAAATTCACATTGGTTCAATACCATCAAGTAATCTAAGACCTAGTCAATAAATATTGTTTGAGTGCCTATATGCACAGGATGGTTGTGGAAAGGACAGAGAGTCACCAAGGAATTAGGGACAAGATGTGTTTCTGGAATCCTTGTTTACTTAGGAAAATTAATTCCCAGAACACTTTGATCCTCGGCAGTTACTGTTCAGTCCCAAACTTCCGGTGTTTCACACAGCTAGTCTCACACGCACATCCCATCCTCCTGCTCCTGACGCTTTACCCTCTATCTGAGTGATGTCAGCTCAGGAGACAGCTTCAAGGAGCCTCCAGGAGAAGTAGAACCATATCAGCAGAGGATAGAAAGAATCCTCAGGGGCCCAAAGTGATGACAGTTTTGCTTTACATTTATATCAAAATCAAGCTGAAAAATAGACCACAAAAGAATGTGCATGCTTAGAAACTAAGAAATGTCTACTTTGTCTAAACTCTAATGAAATCAGAGGCACTAAGAGGCTTTGGTCCCTGAAGTCATGAAATTTTCAAATGTTCTGTTCGTTCAGAAATGGTCTTCCAGTCATTAACAGGGAACACACTATCCTAGTCTGAGACCCACAGATACTCCAAAACTAGCCACACCCCTGAGTCTTCACGTGAGGTGGAATGTTTAGGTGTGCTAATGTGGCCACCCCATGGTGGAGGCCACTGATGGAATTTAATAATGTAATAAAAAAAGCTTACATAATCACAAACTAAAAATTACTACTTACAGAATAATAGCTCAAACCTCTAAAACATACAAGTACTAATTTCATTTTCCTCCAGATTTACTTTCTGAAAAGGTGTGTTTTTTGTATTTATGTATATTTGTAATACAGACTATGTATAGCTCAAGTAAGACATACTGCGTTGAACAAGTATGGGCTTGTGGAGACCGTGGCCTCTGCCCTGGCAGTGCTGGGAACATCCCATAACTTTGCTGGTGATTATGGTGTGACTGTGGCCTCTGATCAATATCCATGATCAGGCTGAGGGTGTTTCTCTCTGGCTTCTGAGACAATAATGGATTCAAAAATGTTGACTCTCCCTCTCTTTCCTGAAAGAAATGCTATTTGATAAGAGTATTTTTCTTTTATTATAGTGTTAGACGTACTAGAATTTGATTTATTATCTTTGCTTTTCTATTCATCTGTGAAATTGCCTTCTACCTTCCTTTTTTTTTTCTTAATACGTATTGTTCTGAGGTAGTTTATTATATTTAAAAAGTATCTATTCCTTAAATTTAGGTAAAACTTTTCTATAAAACCATCAGGGCATGAAGCCTTTCGAAAAGATGGATTTGATAGACTTTCTAGTTTCTATTATGGTGGCTGGTCTACTAACTGTTTCACCTTGTCTTGGCAAATGTTGGTAATTTATGGAAAAATCATCAAATGCATCTCCTTCACAGCACTGCAGGTTGTGGATCTTTGTGTTATTCTTGAAGAGATGTGCATGAGATTGATTTACTTATTGGTCTTTTCCTGGAAGCAACACTTTGTTTTATTTATCAGTTCTATAGATTGCTTATCTGGGCATTTTTGTTTGATTTTAAATTTGTTAGTGACTACTTTGGTGTTTGTAAATGCTTTTCTCTAACTTCCTTTGGTAGTACATTCTTTAATCCTTGAGTAACTTCTAGTGAATATATTTCCAAATATTTTTACTTGTTAATTAAAATATTTATGACCATGGGTCATAAATGGGTTTTCTTCTGCTATAATTTTGGACCAATATACAGTGTCCTCCTTGTCTTGGACTTCTAAAAAGTCCATAATTTTAGTGGTTTTTTTTTTCAGTTTGATCTAAGGATTATTTTAGAATTAATAATTATTATTTTTAATTTCAGATGATTAGATTGGTAATAGCTGAAGGGGATGGGGGAAGAGTTATTTTAGTTTCCACTTGTGTTAAGTTTCTGTTTTTCTGGTTTCTATTTATTGCTTTTGTTTCTCTGTTATTCTGCTTCTCTGGTTATTCTCCAGTAAACAATAGGAGATATAATATGATTTATATATGATATAGTATAAGGAATTGGCTCACAGGAGACTGGGAAGTCCCATGACCTTCAGACCAGGAAAGCAGGTAACAAAATTCCAGCCTGAGTCCATCTGAAAGGAGTTTGTTAAACACTGTGCCTTGATTGTGTTTTTATGAGATTCTCCTTATATTTCTAACAGTCATTGCCACAGATGTTCACTGACACTCTTGCACATACACATACATAAACATTCATGAACATTCCATTTTCTTGGTAGATTTTACCTTTGACTTTAAATGATGCCTCATGAGGTTTCAGTATTGATGTTGCTGTTTCCTTTTTGTAGTATAGTACGCTCTTGTTCCATCATTTTATTGTCTTTATTAAATTTCCAACATTTTTCTTTTAAAAATAGTATAGCATTTATGAGTGTGGCCTCCAAAGTCCACTCATTCAATTCCCTGGCTCCACCCCGGCCAGTTACTTATCTAATTATCTCTCTGTCTCCTTGTTGAGATACAGCATATGTTAAAGAGTTTGAAAGTGCCTGGCACGTAGTAAGAACCCAACGGATGTTTATCTATGGGTCATTTTTATTACTACCATTTTATTTTCTATTATAGATAGCAAACCATTTATCTTATAAATAGTGAAGCATTAGAATTTAGTTTTTTTAATCCAATCTGAGGACTATATATTTTAACAGGGTGAGTTAAAATCCATCCAAATTAATTTCCACCATCAACAGTGGGGGTTTTATACCTCTGCTTTCTTTTACATTTTCTGTTCACTCTGATTTCTTACTAGTTCATTATTTTCCCTTCCTTGACTTTAGCTGGATGCTGACTCAGTTGTGAAAGGTGTGTGATTCTGGAAATGTAACCATTTCAACTGGGTTGTCCAATTTTGTAGCAGACTATTGTTCATAGTGTTCTCTTATACTTCTTTTTGTTTCTGTAAAATCTGTTGTAATGTCTCCTCTTTCATTTCTGATTCTTTTCTCTTTTTTTCCCTCAGGCTAGCTAAAGATTTGTCAACTTTTTTGATATTTTCAGAGAATCAATTCCTGGTTTCATTGATTTTCTGAATTGATTTTCCAGTCTCTATTTTGTTTATCTCTGCTCTAATAGTTATTATGGGTTCCTTTTGCTATCTTTGGGTTTAGTTTTGCTCTTCCTTTTCTAGTTTCTTAAGGTATAAAGTTTGGTTGTTTATTTGAGACATTTCTTCTTTTTTTTTTTTTTTTTAAAAAACACTGTTCCAATTTGGTCATTTTGTTGAGATGAATTTGCAAAATCTAGTAAACTATGGATTTCATTCAGGTTTGCCTTTTCCCAGTTTTTCCAGAAGTATGTGAACTAGAAGATGGGGAGAGGGTCAGCTCCCTACCATGCTTCTGGTTAACAGAGTTCAGTATGTACACCTCTGTATTTCTTTAATTCCCCTCTGCACTGCTGCTCATCCTTTCAGGATTAAGTCAACCTCTAGAATATTACCGTACTAACCTTAGGGCTGTTTCCAGAATTTACTATCAGGTAGCAGCCATGTTTACTGACCCCAACTGTAATTTTAGATCTCATCCTTACTTTCTGCTTCACAGGTTTCTGTTTCTGGGTGTTTCTGTCCCTGCTGCTCAAACCCAGATACATAATCATGTCTCATCTAAATAGTGCCACATGTCGACATTGTGCAAGTGTGGAGAATGTGGCTCTCTGTCATCATTTCCTACATGAAATATACTACACAGTAAGCTGAGTATAAAAGCTTACACTCTTAAATAAGACAAGGTGCTTAAGTACTGAATAGCAAAAGAACAGTACAAACCAGTTAATTCGCTTCTAGAAAACATCTCCAGGACCTCCCTGGTGGTACAGTGGTTAAGAATCCACCTGCCAATGCAGGGGACACGAGTTTGAGCCCTGGTCTGGGAAGATCTCACGTACCGCAGAGCAACTGAGCCCGTGCGCCACAACTACTAAGCCCACGTGCCACAACTACTGAAGCCCACATGCCTACAGCCTGTGCTCCACAACAAGAGAAACCACGCAATGAGAAGCCTGCACACTGCAATGAAGAGCAGCCCCCGCTTGTCACAACTAGAGAAAGCCCCCCACACAGCAACGAAGACCCAAAGTAACAATAAATAAATAAATAAAGCATAATATAGTAATTAAGGGGAAAAAAAATCTGCCCAGCACTGTCTTTGGCAACAAGAGCTCATGCATATGCATTGGTTTTATTGAGGTCAGAGTTGGATCTTATCAGTCTTCAGAGACAATCAGACTGTTCAGATGTTTTCCTCATACCTCTTTCTTCTTTTTTAATGTAAGCATTTGCAGTTATAAATTTTCCTCTTAGGACTGCTTTCACTGTGTTCTATAAGTTTTGGTATGTTGTGTTTTCATTTGCATTTGTCTCAATATATTTTTAATTTCTCTAGTGAATTGCCTTTTGAACCCTTGTACTTTTAAGGTTGTGGTGTTTAATTTTCACATATTTGTGGATTTTTCTGTTTTCTAGGTCCATTCTACTGTGATCAGAAAAGATATGGTATATGATTTCAGTCTTTTAAGTTTATTGAGACTTGTTTTGTGGCCTAAGATATGGTCTATATTGTAGAATGTTCCATGTGCACTTGAGGAAAATGTGTATTTTGATGTTGTTGGGGGGACTGTTCTTTATGTCTGTTAGGTCCAATTCACTTAGAGTGTTGCTCAACTTCTCTTTAGGCAGACTTGGAGAAATTGCAGGTTCAATTCCAGACCACTGCAATAAAGTGAATATCAATATAAAGGGAGTCACAGGAATTTTTTGGTTTCCCAGTGCATATAAAAGTTTTGCTTACACTACACTGTAATCTGTTAAGTGTGCAATAGCATTATGTCTAAAAAACAATGTACATGCCTTAATTTAAAAATACTTTATTGCTAAAATATTATAACCATCATCTGACAATGGAGAGTTGTCACAAACCTACAAGGACCTGGAGCTTTCTGATCTGCTATCCTGCTAATGTCAATCTGAGATAATTATTTCTTAAAAATGTAAAATCTACATTTCATAAGTTGTTCAATTACTCTTATCAGGTATACTTGAGGCTTACATAAAATTTTAAGCCAAAGAAACTCTTTCCAAATATTGCAGCACAAAGATTTCTAACCTGGAGAGAACCCTGCTTCACTACAACAGTCAAGATTCTGATGTCCCAAAGGACAAAATAACCGAGATTCTCAAGAACCCTTATGTGTAGGAGTTGTCTGGTTCAGATACATAATTGATGGAGATATTTCTCTTAGATCTTGAATAAGTTTTTTGTTGAGCTGAGCAGTCTTCTCAGCAAACATAGTGTTCTCAATACTCCTGAGTACTTTAAAATTTCCAATGATTTCTGTTTCTCAGAAAACTTCTTGCTTTTAGTAATATCTCAAAGGATGTCAACAGAAATCTATTTCAGTGTTACAATGTTACAGTGGGTCTGTTTTAGCCTTTACATTCTTATTTCTGGAAGACAGCTCTTTCAGAGGTTTTATCTCTCTCTTCACTCTTATATAGAACTTTGTAAGAGATCCAGTTTATTAGCTCACCCAGAAGAAGCCAGGCATATCCTAGTCAGACTGCCTGAGAGTGACTGGCTTTGTCTTCTGCTCAGTAAATGCTTCACAGCTCTCTCCCTACTGCAGCTCCTCACACAGTTGTGATAAGAATTAGGAATGGAGTGTGCCTCTCTCTACCTGCTTATCTCTCTGCCTAATAAAACACTGGCTGGGGCCGTAGCACTAACTAGAGTGTTTGTTCACTGTCTTTAAGTGGTTCCTCCAGAAGTTAAGGGGTGACTCCAGCAAACACCAGTGGGGGAGTAGGAAATTGAATCAGGGGAGGGGAGGAAGTCAACAAAAGGGGTCTTATTGAGCAGTTTACTTCAGAGAGCAGCTGGAGCTCAGTCCCCAGGGCCATCTGAGAAAGCAGGTAGGACACATCCCAGAGTTGTCCTATTCAGGAAACAAGGAAGGTGGGGTGTTTGTCCACCAACTTCTCTCAGTCACTGACTGAGGGCTTCTCCTGAGGGATAATAACTCCCCAGCATTTCTGGCCCCTCCATTGGAGGAGAGCAGGCTTAGACAACTAGAAGTGACCCACTGGCCAAGGCTCTCAAATACCTGCATTTGGCATTCTTAGCATACGGTCTGCACAATGTAGGAGGATGAGGATGGGAGGACATGCATGGGTACCAACCACATCTGCTACACTCCCTCTGTACTTCCTTCTACTCGTGGGAAAAAATATCAAGATTCCAGGCTTCCTTAGCAATTCTTCAGACATATGCTCTGAGAAGGCCTAGGAAAAAAGGAAATCATGATTTTGACAATTAAATCTTCCAGTATGTGACCTTTTCTGTAAGCCGAAAGCATTTCCAGGAGAATAGAGTACTCTTCACATAGAAATGTCCATTTTCCCCTGACTTTAAGGTGTGGCTCTGTATACAAATGCATTAATTCACTGTTAACATAAAATAAAAGTCTCAGAATATTAGCATTCTCTATGATGTAATCAGCGTAAACTAAGCATGCTGATATTGCTGAAGCAGCAACAACCAGAGGAAGGATCTTCCTATACCAAAAATGCAGTTTATTTTCTGCTGACTGCTTTATATATATATATATATATATATATATATATATATATAATGTATATTTGAGATGTCCTTGAGATGAACTCAGCTGACTACCTTTAGTACATTCTCATGGAGAAAAATGTTTTTACAGAACACGACTACATCTATTCAGGAAATATTTATCAAGGACCTAAGTGTGCCAGATACTGTGGCTGGCACAGTAGATAAGTGATAAAAGCCCACAAGCCTTGCCCCCAAGGATCCCACACCTTAGGAGGGAAGACCAAAGCAAGGAGAGGAGAAGGATCAGCAGAGGAAGGTCACAGAGAGGAATGGTCGTGAATGCGGACCCTGGAGCCAGACTGTCTCAGCTCAAACCCTGCTTCTGACCCTCACTGACTGTTTGTCCTGAGACAATTACGGAGTTCCTAATCTTCAGCTGTGCTCATTTCTGATGCGGTAATAACACTACCCACAAGTTATGGGGACATGAAGACTAAAGGAATTTAGCATAACGCCAGCCACTCAGTGCACAGTAAATGTCAGCTGTTGTTAGTACAGAAAAAGAACTGGATTAATAATCAATTGCCACAGAACAAATTACCATAAATTTATAAGCTTAAAGCAAGACACATTTATTATCTTTCAGTGTTTGTGGGTCAGAAGTCCAGGCACAGCTTAACTGTGTCCTGTACTTCAAGATCTCTCACAGGCTTCAATCAAGGTGTCAGCTGGGGCTGGGGTTCCACCCAAAGACTCAACTGGGGAGGGGTCTTGTGCGGTTGTTCCTGGAGGGCTGGAGCAAGGACCTCAGATCCTCGCTGGCTGTTGGCTGGAGGCCACCCTCACCCCTTGCCCTGTTGTCTCCCCAGTATGGCAGATGCTTCATCAAAGGGACAATGAGAAGGGTTTGCCAGCAAGAGATGAGCCGCAGTTACGAGTGATCTACTCACAGAAGAGACCACCGTCACTGTTGTCACATTTTATTGGGGTTGGAAGCAAGTCACAGGTCTCACCCAGACTCAAAAGGAGGAGATTCCTAAAGAGTCTGAACACTAGGAGGTGGAGATAATTGGGGGCACGTTAGGGTCTCCTGCCACAAATGTGTTTTAAATATAAAATGGTGTAAATTGTCTGCTTCAAAGAGATGAGATTAATTAGTAAAGGATATCAAGGAAGCTTCTTCAGAGACCAGCTGTTAAACTGAGACCAGAAATGTAGGGATTTTCCAGGAGGACCAAGAGCCAAGGGCATCCAAGGAAGAGAAGCGTCCTGTACAAGGGCAAGCAGTGGCAAGACCATGTATTCTCATCCTGGGGGCCACAAGGTGAGATGGAGAAGTGGGCAAGGAAGGGCATTATATTTCACCGAAGTACCTTCTACCTCCCCCTCTGCATCCATGCCACCCCTCTCCCCTGCTCTGTGCCCTGGGAGGCTGACTTCACAATTCTGTCCCCTGGCTCCAACTGGGTTCAAACAATGGTGGACATTCCAGGGGGTGAGAGGGCATGAGGAGAGAGAGATTGGGATGCTTCTGTTCTCTGGACCCCTCTGCGGGTTTGCTTTGACCTGGTGGAATCCTTGGACAAAGAGTAAGACCCTCACCGCTGGCTGTGTCTCCAGATTCCATGACCACCCCTCCCCTTGCCTCTTTCAGGCCTGGGGGTGATGACAGCTTCCTTTGTTTCTAGATTAGGGGGCACATTTCTTGTGGCTTTCTTACCCATTTCCCACAATTCTGCAAATGCTCCCTTTATTAAAATGTCTTCAGATTATCCACTTTGGTTGTGGTCTCTGTTTTCTGCTAGGGTCAGGCTCAACCTAGACTTGCTGTGTTCCTGATGAGGGATGCCGAGGCCCATAAGTGAGGCAAGGGGACAGTGAGGAGATGGTGGAGCACAGGCATGTGTGGAGTATTATCCCAAGGACCTAGCATCTTATGGGAAGAGAAGAGAATTCAGATGGCTTCCTGGTCTGTGCTTGGCCTTCAGAGAATGGCTGTGCCCATCACCCAGGGGAAAAGTTCAGAGGAAGAGTGGGTTTAACAAGTAGATGATGAAGATTTGGATCAGACACGCAGAATCAGAGGGTCACATGGAGCAGAGAGCGATATGCATGAGACATGGGACATAGGAGTTTGTAACCAAGAGGGTGTTCTGAACTAGAGACCCAATACAGGAGGCATCAGTTTGAAGTCTGTTTAAAAATGTGGTGGAGGAAGAGGTTGTCTAAGGAGAGGGTGTGGAGTGAGAGAAGCAAGACATATGAGAAATAATTTAGGGGGAATAAAGACCTAATAGGTCTATAAGGACACCTGAATATTTTACCATTTTCAAAATAGAAATGTTTTCCCCTTTTTGATTTATTCCACAAATATTTTTGACCAACTGCTATGTGACAGGCATTGTTCTAGATGCATGTGGTCCATCAGTGGTCAAGAAAGGCACCAGCATCTTGCCTCACGGGGCTGTGTTCTGGCAGGGGAGGTGGAAAGTAAAAACGAGCCCTAATGAGTCAATGTTATAGTAGCTTAGAAGGTGATGACAATACAAAGGAAAAAGTGTTTGTGGGGCGGGCCTTGGAGAAGGAGTCTCCAAGGAAGCCAGGTGGCCGGTCTTGATTTCAGGATGGAAAACTGCTCCAGGCAGAGGGAAGACAGGGACTCTAAGAGAGGAGCAAGCCTGGCGTGGCCAAGGGCCCACAGGAAGGTCAAGGTGGAGAGTGAGCTGGACAGAGGAGGAGAGATGATGTCAGAGATGTAACAGGAGACAGAAGTCATGGAGAGACACCGGACGACAGAGGGGAGCCCTGGGGGGGACACCGTGAGAAGGGGAGAGCCACCATGGAGGAAGTCACCGTAAGGAGGGGGGAGCCACTGTAAGAAGGGGGGAGCCACCGTGGGGGGGGTCAAAGTGAGAAGGGGGAGTCAACGTGAGGAAGAGGGAGTCACTGTTAGTAGGGGGCACTGTGAGAAGGGAGGAGGCACCATGAGGAGGGGGGTCACTGTGAGTTGCCAACGTGAAGACTGGCGACCCCTTGATGGTTTGAACAAGATAGCAATGCGAGCTGACTTCCGTTTTAACAGGACCACTTTGCCCTTGGTGGGGTGTCTGGAGGAGCTGGGGGTAGAAGCAGGGGGATTCCGCAGAAGGCCTTGCACAAAGGACATGGTGGTGAATGTGACCACCTGGTAACAACAAGAGGGTGAGAGTGGATGGGTTATGTACACATTTTGAAGATAGAGCCAATAGGGAAAAAACCAGAATATTTCCTACAAGTCACTGATTCAGAGGAGGATCATCAGTGGATTCTAAAATCGGTGGTGAAACTTGATGAGAGCTAGGATATTTACAAAGTCTTCAGGTATCTTCTCACAAGAGATTTATTAATTGCAAAAATAGGGGAAGCCTGGCAGATGCCATATTCACTATGGGATCAGCGTTGATGTCACCAGTCATGAGACAGATGGACATTGTGTGCCTGGACGGTACGAAGCACCTTGGAGGACACAACTTTCATTTGGAGGCTTGCCCACAATGTAACATCAGACAACCCCAAATTCGAGGGTGTTCTGCAAGATACCTGGCCTGTACTCAAAAAGGAAAAGAAAAAAGTAAACAAAACAACTGAGGAACTGCTTCTGACTTTAAAACACTGAAATTCATTGATGAGCTTGTAAGCCACTCTTTTTTCCTTTTGCCATAGAGGACATTATTGGGTCAACTGACAAAATCTAAATTAGGTCTTTAGATTAGAAACAATATTACACCACTGTAATTTCCTGATTTTAATACTAGTCCTGGGTTAAGTAAGAGAATATACTTGTATGCTCTGAAGTAACTAACAATAAAAAGAGTTAGATGTCATATCTTACTTACTTACTTACATACTTACTTACTTACTCCCAAATGACCAGAATAAATACTAAAATACATAGAATGATCATGCAAATGTGGGAAAATGTGAACTTTGGGGGAATCTGGGTGAAAGATACACAGGAAGTCCTCATATTATCCTTGCAACTTTTCCGTAAATCTAAAATTATTTCAATGATAAAAGCTTATTTTGTTCATAAAAATACTTTCCAGAAATTTGGGGAATTTCCAGAGTTCTTCAATTCTCTTAACAATTGATGCTTATGATTAAATGCCAATAGATGTTACATTAAAGACATATTTAAATCCCAAAAATAAGAAAACCAGAAAGGGAGATCCATTACTTAATATATGCTTTCCTGCGAATTTATAAATCTTTTCATTTACGTTAGGCGGTGCTTCTTTTTTCCTTGCTCTGTCTTTGAGCAGCGGGACTATTCATCTTGTCTTCATATAAAATTAACCCCAGCCTGACACCCCACAGGTACCAGATCCCCCTCCTCTTCTACTCAAGGAAGCCTCTGACTTCTTGACGGCTCTCGACGTTCCAGGGATCCCAGTGTGAAAAGTTTTCCACCAGAGAATCCGGGATGAAATGCTTCTGAAAAGGGAATGCTCCTGTTCTCCTTAGCCCCCGAAGGCAACATTCATTTCGTACCTTCATTTTGCTTAAATCAAACTCTTTACCACTTCTTTTGACTGTAGAACTATTGGGAACCAGAATTCTCAGCTGTGCCACAACCTCTAGACCATTTTTAATTTTTGATGCTCGACACATTAAGAGGAGTTGTTCTAGAAGATGCACACACACAAGAGAAAACTCATATTTCAGACCATATGGAAACAATAAAAATATGTGTCAGCAGCTCTAGGAAGATGTCAACAAATTGTGAAATTTAAAGGGTGAGAGATGGCTTATCTAAGCCTGGAGACATGGCTTGTGCCTGAGGGTTGGGCAGCTTCCTCCCCAGAGCTCACTAGATCATTGCCTCTGAATTCCAGCGATCGTGGTAGGAGAAACAGCAATCAGGATTCAGACATCCCAGCTGAGGAAGAGCACCCTGTGGGCCCCGGTTCAGCCCCAGTGTCCTTGGCATCATTTCTCATATGCATAGTGCAGTGATCAGACTGGACATTTTTACTTCACTTTAGGCATCTTTCAGCTCCAGGCATTGGGGACCAACTTAACTGCCTTGAACAAAGGCGTTTCTGGGTAAACAACAATGGTGGTGCCATAGTCCTTGAATCTCTCCCCATCCCCCCATTAAAACAGGCAGAGAAGACCCTATAAGCTCCACACATAAGCAGATGAAGACACACAGCCAAGAGGCACAACTCCTGGATGCTATCAGCGTGAGATGGGGGGCAGGGTACAGAAAAGGAAGCAACAAGATATCTGATGGTGGAACCCCAGATTTCCCAACAGGGGCACTGGCGGAGAGGGTGCCCCAGTGGGATGGGCTATCACTGACAATGTGTAGGATTGTTGTACTCAGTGATGATTAAGAGCAGACAGATTTTAGTCACTGACACTATCATTTTCATATTCCCTGTAGATGATGTACTCCCTGCCCCAGCCTCTCAGAGTTGGTCACTAACATCACAAAAAGAGACAACCAGACCTCAGGGACTCCTGATGGGTGATAACCACATCACCTACAGTCCTACCAGAGGCACGGAACATGACTTCAGTCCAATTTACGGGAAATACCCAGGACCGAGGGGCAGCTTGAACTGTGCAGGAGAGTGCCACCAGCACAACGCATGCTGCAGACCAAATGACAAGGCTTTGCTTGTTTCATGACAGTTGTAAGGAAAAGAAAGGAATGAGGGGCAATCGACACACCAAAAGAGACTAAAATAACAAAGCAAATTTAAAAGTATGGATGATAATAGACTATAGTATCCAGGGTGGACATTTTGTTTTAAAACTACGAAGAAGGGGCTTCCCTGGTGGCACAGTGGTTGGGAGTCTGCCTGCTAATGCAGGGGACACGGGTTCGAGCCCTGGTCTGGGAAGATCCCATATGCCGTGGAGCGACTGGGTCCGTGAGCCACAACTACTGAGCCTGCGTGTCTGGAGCCTGTGCTCCGCAACAAGAAAGGCCGCGATAGTGAGAGGCCCGTGCACCGCGATGAGGAGTGGCCCCTGTTTGCCACAACTAGAGAAAGCCCTCGCACAGAAATGAAGACCCAACACAGTAAAAATAAAATAAAATAAAAACTGCGAAGAAATACAAGAGAAGATTACTATCACATTAGGGAGAGTGATTACATTTGGGGAGAGAATGTGATTAGATTCTATGGGCTTGTGAGGTGACTGGCAAAGTCCCATTTCCTGGTCTGGGTGATCACATCTGTGTTTGCCTTACAGTGCTCATTAAGCTACGTATTGTGTCTGTGTCCCATTTTATAATAAATTATTTTATTAGTGGCTTGAACAATAGAGGGAATAGTTGGTTGGCTAATGGTTAGATGCCACTAACTGGAAGCCCAGTGTACAAAGCTCTAGAAGGAGCTTTGTCTAGCAGCTCTTACCGTGTCACCAGGAGACTGGTTTTCTTTGTCTCTTGGCTCTGTTCTCCATGGTTTGAGTAAGGCTCTTACCTCATAGTAGTAAAATGACTGCAGCTACCCCAGCCCTAATCTCTTCACCCCACCCTATCCACACCGGGAAAAAAATATTTCTTCTAGGAGCTCCAGAAGAGTAATGGAATCACTCTCACTGGTCCAGACAAGGTCACATACCCATCACTAAACCAATCATTGGCTAAACCAACCCAATCCCAAGGTGATCAGTAATTGATTCTGAGCTTGGCAGAGGGAAATAGCCACATAGCTGGTAGGAGACCAGAGAATGGGGGCTAGGAAAGCACTCCAAAATGATGTCTACTATACACTCCAGACCTAAAGATTCTCTTGACTTAACCCACTGCGTAATGGGACCAGAGGCGAAGATGGAGATTAGTCGAGAGGAGATGAAGACAACGCCTTCATGAGATGAGTGGTCTTCAGAGAGTGGCCCCAGGAGGTAAAGTTATCCAGGTGGACCCAAGCTCTCCCCAGCCCCTAGGCTCCCTCTGCACGAGGACCCCACACGTGTGCACCGTGTGTTGGTACCTGACACCATGCGCCAGATGCTGGGCTAGGAGTGTTACATGCATGTCGCTTCTTCAAACACTCCTGCTCCCACCGTGAGAGGTTGCAGCATTGCCCTTAGAGAAGGGACATGAGGGCACCGACAGATGGGCTGATTGGCCCCAGCTCTGCAGCTGGTAGGTGGCAGTGTCCAGATTCAAAGCTACGTCTGTCTGAGGACAAATCACGTGCTCTTAACCACGCCACTCTTCATGAAAACCTGTCAGAAGGACACTGTCTCGCCTTTGGAAAACTGGGCAAATTGGAGTCTGGGGGGACTTGATTAAGGAGAACACTGGACGTGGACCTGTCATTCAACAGCAGATACAAAGTAAGGTCTGCTCTGCAATCACATGTCTCTCCATAAACTGAATCTCTCTCTCAGTAGGGACTTGCCCAGCACCCATGACATTCAGGAGCCCACGGTGGCCTCCAGCTCAGCCCCTGTGTCTCCTTTGTGCCAAGGACCTTCTGGCAGTGTAGGTAAGCCATCAGTCCTCGTCTCAGAAAGATGTTTTCCAGTTTGCAAAATACACAGGATTATAAGGGAATGTGCCAATCAAAACAAAATATATATATATGTTATATAATAAATATGTTCTTCTTTAACAAACTGGGGAAATAAAGATCTAGCCATGGATCTCATACTGACAATGATTTCAAAGTATTGATGAGTATAAAGGATGATTCCAGATACCTGTGACAACTTTAATATGATATCAAAATACCTGTGATTTTTTAGGGTGACAGAAAGCACAGGTTTTGCTAACACGGCTGTGGTTTGCCGTCTACATTCATAATGGAAGCACCTGTGAATCTTCTAAGGAAAATGAAATAAGACGTAGGTTTTGCTCTTCACCCAAGGTCATGGATCTCCCTCAGTTAGGAACTCTGCCCCAGAGAGGGTTTCCACAGCAATAGTATTCTTTGGGGATCCACATAGTGTAGCACAGTGTTGTAGACTAGACTTATAAAAAAATTTTCTATGTAAAGTTTATAAAAAAAGATACAGCACATCAAGGAAGAGCTGTTGTCCTTTACAGCATATACTGTGTTTCTTCGGTTTTCATTTTTGAATGAAATCAAAGAGAGAAGGCAGGTCACACCTTCTTGTTTGTGTGTCTCTCAGCTGGAATTCCCACATGGAATCCCCAGGAAGGGAGGGATATTTTTGTTGGTTTAAGCAGAGGATAGAAATCTAATAGTGTGTTTACATTTAGACCATACTAAAAAAGCAGCCCAGAAAAATTCTTTGAGGATCCTGCATTCATATGCATATGTATGACTAAAGGAATTGGTTTTTCAGATAAGATATTTTTCCAATTCCAGCCTGCATTTCTCTAATGCACTGAGTTTGAAAATGAAATGAGCATTTCTGGTGTCTTGTACTTTTGCTTAGGTACAGGAAACACTTAAGCTTTGTCATAAAATGAGCAGTGCAGCCTGACTGGGTCCTGGTGACATATTCCAATCTGGAACAAGATATCCAGTGATTTTATTTTATTCTTACTCAGGTTTTCTCAGCAAGGATGAGAAGAGTCTGGAGCAGTGCAGCATGAGTCAGGGCCAGGCTGGAGGAAAGTACAAGTCTTTCCTGTTAGAATGTTTCTGAACCCTGACCTCCTGCTAAGAGGAAATGCTGTGCCTGCAAGATCCTAGGCAAAGAAACCACAGGACTTGCTGCCACATCTGGTCCAGCCCAGACTCCATCACCCAGGAGCTCAGAAGAGGACCAGGAAGTCTGGGCCACTGTTATAGTCAGTTTGAGCTGCTGTAACAGAATACGCTGGACTGGGTGGCTTAAACAACAGGCATCGATTTCTCAAGATGAGGGTGACAACATGGTTGAGTTCTTGGTGAGGGCTCCCTTTTGTGTTTGCAGAAGGCTACCTTCTTGCTGGGTTCTCACACAGCACGGGGGAGCAAGCTCTGGTTTCTTGCTCTTCTTATAAGTGCACTAATCCCATCATGGGGGTTCCACCCTCATGGCATTATTGGAACCTAATTGCCTCCCAAAGACCTCGCCTCCAAATGCTACCATGCTGGGGATTAGGGTTTTGACATACGGATTTGGGGATACACAAACATTCAGTCCACAGCAGCTGCATGTTTTCAAAGATCTTCAGAGAAGGTCTCATAAGTCCACACCCTCATTAATACACACTTACAGTGAAACAATCTTTCTTTCTGAACAAACTGTCCTTCAGTCAACTTCATGCTACAAAATACCAACTATATTTATATTTTTTAAGTGAAAGAAGCTTAATTCCTTAATTCCTTCTCATGGATTATATAAATTATCAAAAAATAACCTCGTGAAGGGGAAAAGTGAAAGTCACTTGAGATCCCGTGGTCCAGAGACAACCCTCATACAATCTGGTGAACAGACATCTCTCCAGATGTACTCCAGGTGTACTCACCTCTATGTGCCCATATGTGTCCACAGACATAAAAGGTGTGCATTAAATGTGGCCTTTACCCTGCTTCACATTGATTTTTCAACTCAAAATCTTTCCTCATCACCAAATACAGGTGCCCATCATTGTGGGTGTCACAGTAACCCACGACTTATCTGTGAAACAATTTGTTTTATTACCTGTCTCTCAATCGGCCTGCACGTATGTTGTTTCCTACTCAGATGAGCAGCCCTGCAAGCATCTCTGCACTCATTTGATGCTCTCTTGAGGAGACGTGCCTGGACTTGGAAGAGGCTAACATCTCATTTCACACTTTGCTCCCAGAGAAGTTATAGTCATTTTTATTCCCATCAACCCCATGGGGGGTGCACATTTCCCCTCACCCAGGTCAGCTGTAGATTTACTAACCTTTGCGACCTTTACCAGTCGGATCATTGAAAACCCTTATAGCTTCAGTTTACATTTATTTGATGCAAACAACTTGAACCCCTTTCTCACAGATGTATTGACTAGCCAGACTTAATTAACTAACAAATAAAAAAAGCACACAGATTATCCTTTTGAAGAAGATGCAGCATTAAGTAGTTATCAACTGCAGAATCTTGAAAAATAAGCTCTGAACTAGAACAAATCTTAAATTTTCCCATGATGTCACAGGATTTCAAGTCAGGAACAGTATCATTTGGGACTCCTACCTACTAAATATTGTCTTTCTTTTTAAGTGATCAGTGATCTTGGTCTATTTTCCAGGCTCAGTTATTTTGGTGGCAAAAGACAGATAATGGCCATGTCAGTGCTTCTGTCTGTAGAGATTGGACTTTAGCGTGGGCTACATCTAGGTTAGAAACTTGACTCCTCTCCATACTAACTGGCCTCAAGTGGGTTCCCTTTCCTTTTCTCCTAAAAATATTACTTATATTCTTAAAAATAGGTGTTTAGGAATGAGTAAATAATACCATTCTCACTTTGCACATAGAAATGGAAAGAAGTTCTGTTATTTGTCCAAAGGAAAAACTGCAGGTAAACATTTATGTTGAACCCGCACACCTACCATACCCATTTTTCTCTGAGAAAGGTATGGAGGGGGTTAGGGTGTCAGCTTCCAGAATGAAGAAATGACTGGCCAGGGTCTGACATCTAAATGGTAGATCTGGGTTGGAACACAGTCATGCTGACCCCTGATCCAACATCCCCCCTCTCCTCTATGTGATAAACAAAACACAAGGTAACTCTAACAGCCCTTTCATCAACTGCAACTCAGAGCCAGGGTGACCCATGGCACAGTTACTTCAAATCCCACAGACAGCACTCATCCAAACCACGGTCCAGGAACAGGCTCCAAACTCACTGCTGGCCCAGGCCTTCTGCAAGTTCTCCATCCCACAAAAGGATGCTGTGAAATCTCATCACATTTCATTCTTGAGAAACCAGAATTAACGACTTTTCTCAGGAAGAACGTTTCTTTCCTCCCACAAGGATGAAGCTATCTTTCTCCCTCTCTCTCCTCCCATAAATCCCATGACGTTGTGCAATCAATGCAAATTAAATATTAGCTAAATAAATCATCTCCTGGTGGTGCTGAGACTGTCGCCAGCCTTCTTACTCAATAAAGATGCATTTGATGCCAGAAATTATGCTATCATCTGCCTATCAGTAAATATTTGCCTAAAGGCAAGGTTCTAAGTGTATGAAACCCATCAAGTCACAGGGAGTGCATCTTTTTCTTAAGGACTCATAACCCAGGCAGGAAGAAAAATTATTCCATGGAAAATCCGCCCCCACACAGCATAAACCTCTGTACTCCTGGGGCCAGAGGGAAGCTTATATTCAAAGAGGAAAATCTCTCTCCTGAGCACTGATTCCGAGCTGGACTCTGCCAAAGACTCTATAATCGCCCTTAGTTCATGGATTTTCACAAATGCCTTGTGAGTGAGGATTATTACTGTCCTTCACGAATAGGAAATTAACATTCTGTGAATAACAGAGACTTGAACTGGGATCTAAACTCTCAAAAGAAGATGTTCTACAGAGAATTTACTGATCTAGCAGGATTTCATTCAGTGATTCATGAATCAGGCAGCATCCAATCCAGCAGAGAGAAAGGGGCTCCGAAGGGTTGTACAAGGTGGGAGATTTTTATAGCCCAAGATGAGTGAGAACAAGGAGGTTACCCTGGATATTTGCTGATTGGCTAAGTGGTGTTCCTTCCTTCTGTGGAGCAAAGGGCAGGCTTGGAGCAGTTCAGGTAATGTGTGCCAGGCAGGGATGTGCTGACTGATGGACCCAGGCCTTCCTTTCCGGGGAAAACTGATCATAGAAACTTAGGTAAGTTTTGGTGTGCCAACTCCATTTGGGCCTAAAGTGATTACTTTAACAGAATAATTAAATTTCCCTTTCATATTAGAAAGCATGGGGAGGCATGCTTGTGACGTCTGGATGATGGTCTGGTATCCTGTGGGTACTTGCTTTCCCATAAGAAACTCAAGTGCTGAATTTACCTGTCAGCACTGTCCTGAACCTGGGAAACAGAACATTCTTTGTTTAATTTCTGCAACAAAGAAGACACTGAGCAATGGTAGCAGTGCTTCAGAGAGCATTTCCCGAGCACACACCCACAAAGGCTTTGGAATAGCGTCTCCCGGGGGTAGGGCTCCAAGTGGGACCACACAGAGCACAGGGAGATCTGTGAGGGATGGAGGTCCAGGGGAACCAGTACCACCAGCACCTCTGTGTCCCCTTTCTTTGTGCAGGAAAAGCTGCATCATCTCAGCTGAAAAACAATGTGGGTTCAGCCCATTGTCCTTCTGCTCTATTCAGTGGATTAAATTTTGCACTTAGGTCATAAAGCTGAAAAAGACAAAAGCTCAACAATAATCCAACACTGAATGACATATGTGTGGGAGGAAGATGAGTTAAAAAGAACAGATGCTGGGAGACCTTGAAGATGGCAGAGGAGTAAGACGTGGAGATCACCTTCCTCCCCACAAATACATCAGCAATACATCTACAAGTGAAACAACTCCTACAGAACACCTACTGAACGCTGGCAGAAGACCTCAGACTTCCCAAAAGGCAAGAAACTCCCCACGTAATGGGGTAGGGCAAAAGAAAAAAGAAAAAACAGAGGCAAAATAATAAGAATGGGACCTGCACCTCTGGGAGGGAGCTGTGAAGGAGGAAAAGTTTCCACACACTAGGAAGCCCCTTCACTGGTGGAGACAGGGGGTGGGTGGGGGGGAAGCTTGGGAGCCACGGAGGAGACCACAGCAACAGGGGTGTAGAGGGCAAAGCAGAGAGATTCCTGTACAGAAGATCGGTGCTGACCAGCACTCACCAGCCTGAGAGGCTTGTCTGCTCACCCACTGGGGCGGGCATGGGCTAGGAGCTGAGGCTCGGGCTTCGGAGGTCAGATCCCAGGGAGAGGACAGGGGTTGGCTGCATGAGCACCGCCTGAAGGGGGCTAGTGTGCCACAGCTAGCTGGGAGGGAGTCCAGGAAAAAGTCTGGACCTGCCTAAGAGGCAAGAGACTATTGTTTCATAGTGCGCGAGGAGAGGGGATTCAGAGCACTGCCTAAACGAGCTCCAAAGATAGGTGTGAACTGCAGCTATCAGCACAGACACCAGAGATGGGCATTAGATGCTAAGGCTGCTGCTGCAGCCACCAAGAAGTCCGTGTGCAAGGTCACTCTCCACATCTCCCCTCGCGGGACCCTGTGCAGCCTGCCACTGCCAAGGTCCCATGATCCAGGGACAACTTCCCCAGGAGAACACACAGTGCGCCTCAGGCTGTGCAATGTCACGCCAGCCTCTGCCACTGCAGCCTCACCCCTCATCCCGTACTCCTCCCTCCGCAAGGCCTGAGTGAGCCAGAGCTCCCTAAACAGCTATTCCTTTAACCCCATCCTGTCTGAGTGAAGAACAGGTGCCCCCAGGCAACCTATATGCAGAGGCTGGGCCAAATCCAAAGCTGAACCCAGGGAGCTGTGCGAACAAAGAAGAGAAAGGGAAATCTCTTGCAGCAGCCTCAGGAGCAGCAGATTAAATCTCCACAATCAACTTCATGTACTCTGCATCTCTGGAAAACCTGAATAGACAATAAATCATCCCAAAATTGAGGCAGTGGACTTTGGGAGCACCTGTAGATTTGGGATCACTTGTTATCATTGGTGGATTTGTTTTTTGGTTTGGTTGCTCTCTTCTTTCTTTCTTTCTATTTCTTTATTACTCTTTAATTTTTTATTTTTAATAATTTTTTTATTTTTTATTTTAATAACTTTATTTTATTTTTTTCTTCCTTTCTTTTTTTCTCCTTTTTCTTCTGAGCAGTGTGGCTGACCGAGTCTTGGTGCTCTGGCCGGGTGTCAGGCCTTTGCCTCTGAGGTGGGAAAGCCAAGTTCAGGACATTGGTCCACCAGAGACCTCCCGGCTCCATGGAATATCAAATGGTGAAAGGTCTCTCAGAGATCTCCATCTCAACACTAAGATCCAGCTCCACTCAATGACGAGCAAGCTACAGTGCTAGACACCCTATGCCAAACCACTAGCATGACAGGAAAACAACCATACCCATTAGCAGAGAGGCTGCCTAAAATCATAATAAGGTCACAGACACCCCAAAACACATCACCAGATGCAGTCCTGCCCACCAGAAAGGCAAGATCCAGCCTCATCCACCAGAACACAGACACCAGCCCCCTCCACCAGGAAGCCTACACAACTCACTGAACCAACCTTAGCCACTGGGGGCAGACACCAAAAGCAGTGGGAACTACGAACCTGCAGCCTGCAGAAAGGAGAACCCAAACACAGTAAGTTAAGCAAAATGAGAAGACAGAGAAACACACAGCAAATGAAGGAGCAAGACAAAAGCCCACTAGACCAAACAAGCGAGGAGGAAATAGGCAGTCTACCTGAAAAAGAAGTCAGAGTAATGATAGTAAAGATGATCCAAAATCTTGGAAATAGAATGGAGAAAATACAAGAAACTTTTCACAAGGACCTAGAAGAACTAACGCCAGCCTCTGCCACTGCAGCCTCACCCCTCATCCCGTACTCCTCCCTCCGCAAGGCCTGAGTGAGCCAGAGCTCCCTAAACAGCTATTCCTTTAACCCCATCCTGTCTGAGTGAAGAACAGGTGCCCCCAGGCAACCCACATGCAGAGGCTGGGCCAAATCCAAAGCTGAACCCAGGGAGCTGTGCGAACAAAGAAGAGAAAGGGAAATCTCTTGCAGCAGCCTCAGGAGCAGCAGATTAAATCTCCACAATCAACTTCATGTACTCTGCATCTCTGGAAAACCTGAATAGACAATAAATCATCCCAAAATTGAGGCAGTGGACTTTGGGAGCACCTGTAGATTTGGGATTTGCTTTCTGTAAATAATTTGTTTCTGGTTTTATGTTTATCTTAGTATTTAGAGTTTATTATCATTGGTAGATTTGTTTATTGACTTGGCTGCTCTCTTCCTTTTATTTTATTTATATATATATATTTTTTTCGCTTTCTCTCTTTTTGTGAGTGTGTCTGTGTATGCTTCTTTGTGTGAGTTTGTCTGTATAGCTTTCCTTTTACCATTTGTCCTGGGGTCCTGTCTGTCCGTTTTTTTTTTTTTTTTTTTACTTAAAAATCTTTTTTCTTAATAATTATTTTTTATTTTAATAACTTTATTTTATTTTTTTCTTCCTTTCTTTTTTTCTCCTTTTTCTTCTGAGCAGTGTGGCTGACCGAGTCTTGGTGCTCTGGCCGGGTGTCAGGCCTTTGCCTCTGAGGTGGGAAAGCCGAGTTCAGGACATTGGTCCACCAGAGACCTCCCGGCTCCATGGAATATCAAATGGTGAAAGGTCTCTCAGAGATCTCCATCTCAACACTAAGATCCAGCTCCACTCAATGACGAGCAAGCTACAGTGCTAGACACCCTATGCCAAACCACTAGCATGACAGGAAAACAACCATACCCATTAGCAGAGAGGCTGCCTAAAATCATAATAAGGTCACAGACACCCCAAAACACATCACCAGATGCAGTCCTGCCCACCAGAAAGGCAAGATCCAGCCTCATCCACCAGAACACAGACACCAGCCCCCTCCACCAGGAAGCCTACACAACTCACTGAACCAACCTTAGCCACTGGGGGCAGACACCAAAAGCAGTGGGAACTACGAACCTGCAGCCTGCAGAAAGGAGAACCCAAACACAGTAAGTTAAGCAAAATGAGAAGACAGAGAAACACACAGCAAATGAAGGAGCAAGACAAAAGCCCACTAGACCAAACAAGCGAGGAGGAAATAGGCAGTCTACCTGAAAAAGAAGTCAGAGTAATGATAGTAAAGATGATCCAAAATCTTGGAAATAGAATGGAGAAAATACAAGAAACTTTTCACAAGGACCTAGAAGAACTAAAGAGAAAACAAACAATGATGAAGAACACAATAAATGAAATTAAAAATTCTCTAGAAGGAATCAGTAGCAGAATAACTGAGGCAGAAGAAGGGATAAGTGACCTGGAAGAAAAAATAGTGGAAATAACTACTGCAGAGCAGAATAAAGAAAAAAGAATGAAACGAATTGAGGACAGTCTCAGAGACCTCTGGGACAGCATTAAATGCACCAACATGCGAATTATAGGGGTCCCAGAAGAAAAAGAGAAAAAGAAAGGGACTGAGAAAAATTTGAAGAGATTATAGTGGAAAACTTCCATAATATGGGAAAGGAAATAGTCAGTCAAGTCCAGGAAGCACAGAGAGTCCCATACAGGACAAATTCAAGGATAAACACACCAAGACACATATTAATCAAACTATCAAAAATTAAATACAAAGAAAAAATATTAAAAGCAGCAAGGGGGGCTTCCCTGGTGGCGCAGTGGTTGC
>NC_041227.1:42186720-42187821 GCF_002837175.3 Physeter macrocephalus | reverse complement strand
AAAAAAAAAAAAAAAAAAAAAAAAAAAAGCAGCAAGGGAAAAACAACAAATAACATACAAGGGAATCTCCTTAAGGTTAACAGCTGATCTTTCAGCAGAAACTCTGCAAGCCAGAAGGAAGTGGCAGGACATATTTAAAGTGATGAATGGGAAAAACCTACAACCAAGATTACTCTACCCAGCTAAGATGTCATTCAGATTTGATGGAGAAATTAAAACCTTTACAGACAAGCAAAATTTAAGAGAATTCAGCACCACCAAACCAGCTTTAAAACAAATGCTAAAGGAACTTCTCTAGGCAGGAAACACAAGAGAAGTAAAAGGACTAAAATAATAAACCCAAAACAATTAAGAAAATGGTAATAGGAACATACATATTGATAACTACCTTAAATGTAAATGGATTAAATGTTCCAACCAAAAGACAGAGACTAGCTGAATGGATACAAAAACAAGACCCGCATATACGCTGTCTATAAGAAACCCACTTCAGACCTAGGGACACATAAGGACTGAAAGTGAGGGGATGGAAAAAGATATTCCATGCAAATGGAAATCAAAAGAAAGCTGGAGTAGCAATTCTCATATTAGACAAAATAGACTTTAAAATAAAGACTATTACAAGAGACAAAGAAGGACACTACATAATGATCAAGGGATCATTCCAGGAAGAAGATATAACAACTGTAAATTTATGCACCCAACATAGGAACACCTCAATAAATAAGACAAATGCTAACAGTAATAAAAGGGGAAATTGACAGTAACACAATCATTGTAGGGGATTTTAACACCCCACTTTCACGAATAGACAGCTCATCCAAAATGAAAATAAATAAGGAAACACAAGCTTTAAATGATACGACAGAGACTAGCTGAATGGATACAAAAACAAGACCTGCATATACGCTGTCTATAAGAAACCCACTTCAGACCAAGGGACACATAAGGACTGAAAGTGAGGGGATGGAAAAAGATATTCCATGCAAATGGAAATCAAAAGAAAGCTGGAGTAGCAATTCTCATATTAGACAAAATAGACTTTAAAATAAAGACTATTACAAGAGACAAAGAAGGACACTACATAATGATCAAGGGATC
>NC_041227.1:42185026-42186674 GCF_002837175.3 Physeter macrocephalus | reverse complement strand
AAGATGGACTTAATTGATATTTATAGGACATTCTATCCAAAAACAACAGAATACACTTTCTTCTCAAGTGCTCATGGAACATTCTCCAGGATAGATCATACCTTGGGTCACAAATCAAGCCTTGGTAAATTTAAGAAAATTGAAATTGTATCAAGTATCTTTTCCAAGCACAATGCTATGAGACTAGATATCAATTACAGGAAAAAAATCTGTAAAAAATACAAACACATGGAGGCTAAATAATACACTACTAAATAACCAAGAGGTCACTGAAGAAATTAAAGAGGAAATTAAAAACTACCTAGAAACAAATGATAATGAAAACACGACAACCCAAAACCTATGAGATGCAGCAAAAGCAATTCTAAGAGGAAAGTATATAGCAATACAATCCTACCTCAAGATGCAAGAAACATCTCAAATAAATAACCTAACCTTACACCTAAAGCAATTAGAGGAAGAAGAACAAAAACACTCCAAAGTTAGCGAAGGAAAGAAATAATAAAGATCAGATCAGAAATAAATGAAAAAGAAATGAAGGAAATGATAGACTCAAATCAATAGAATTAGAAATGAAAAAGGAGAAGTAACAACTGACACTGCAGAAATACAAAGGACCATGAGAGACTACCACAAGTAACTATATGCAAATAAAATGGACAACCTGGAAGAAAAGGACCAATTCTTAGAAAAGCACAAACTTCCAAGACTGAACCAGGAAGAAATAGAAAATATAAACAGACCAACCACAAGCATTGAAATTGAGACTGTTATTAAAAATCTTCCAACAAAGAAAAGCCCAGGACCAGATGGCTTCACAGGCGAGTTCTATCAAACATTTAGAGAAGAGCTAACACCTATCCTTCTCAAATTCTTCCAAAATATAGCAGAGGCAGGAACACTCCCAAACTCATTCTACGAGGCAACCATCACCCTGATACCAAAACCAGACAAAGGTGTCAAAAAGAAAGAAAACTACAGGCCATTATCACTGATGAACATAGATGCAAAAATCGTCAACAAAATACTAGCAAACAGAATCCAACAGCACATTAAAAGGATCATACACCATGATCAAGTGGGGTTTATCCCAGGAATGCAAGGATTCTTCAATATATGCAAATCAATCAATGTGATACACCATATTAACCAAGGATTCTTCAATATATGCAAATCAATCAATGTGATACACCATATTAACAAACTGAAGGAAAAAACCTATATAATCATCTCAATAGTTGATGAAAAAGCTTTTGACAAAATTCAACACCCATTTATGATAAAAAACTCTCCAGAAAGTAGGCATAGAGGGAACTTATCTCAACATAATAAAGGCCATATATGACAAACCCACGGCCGACATCGTTCTCAATGGTGAAACACTGAAACCATTTCCTCTAAGATTGGGAAAAAGACAAGGTTGCCTACGCTCACCACTATTATTCAACATAGTTTTGGAAATTATACTCACAGAAATCAGAGAAGAAAAAGAAATAAAAGGAATCCAAATCAGAAAAGAAGTAAAGCTGTCACTGTTTTCAGATGACATGATACTATACATAGAGAATCCTAAAGATGCTACCAGAAAACTACTAGAGCTAATCAATGAATTTGGTAAAGTAACAGGATACAAAATTAATGCACAGAA